>NC_041214.2:100940784-100947972 GCF_002837175.3 Physeter macrocephalus | reverse complement strand
GCCATGGCTGCTGGGCCTGCGCGTCTGGAGCCTGTGCTCCGCAACGGGAGAGGCCACGGCAGTGAGAGGCCCGCATACAACAAAAAAACAAAAACAAAAAAACAAAGTAAAAGGCACAGCTTCCTAAAAGTTCTGTGCTCTCTCTTGCTCTCTCGCTCTCTCACTCTCTCTCCCCCACCCTTCTTTCTCTCCACCCTCCACCCACTTTCTTTCTATCCCTCTCCCTCTGTCTTCCTCTCTTTCCTCACACTGGTGATAATCATGGGCAGAGTCTGTTGGCAACTACCACAGTGACATCCAGGCACTGCTTTGTATCATCCATACTTTGCTGTGTGGTTGTATCAGTCAGGATAAACTAGGTTATGCTATAGTAACAAACAACTCCAAAATCTTAGTGGCTTAAAACAACAAAGATTTAGTTTTCACTCAAGTCACATACGCATCACAAGTCAGCAGGGATCTTTGCTTTTTGTAGTCACTTAGAAACCCAAGCTGATGGAGCAGCTACCATCTTGAATGTTGCTGGTGATTGTGCCAAAGGAACAAGAATGCTCTGGAAAGTCTCAAAAACAGGCTCTAGGCCCCAGCCAGGAAGCGTTACATGTCACTTCCGCACAAAATTCAAAGGCTATATAACTAGTCACAATACCCCATTCAACCATAAGAATCCAAGAAGTTTAATCTTCCTCTGTGCCAGAATTGAGGAAAATGAAATATTTGGCAAATAGTACTAGTGACTACCACAGTGGTGTGTAGTAGATTTGATAGGTGCTGATCCAGACCCTAAGATGCTAGGCCACTGGGCAATTTCGACCTTATCATAGTGAATTCTGCCTCCTCAGCTTCAAAGGAAAGTAGGAAAAGCACAATTCCCACTAGGTTCTTGGAATAGTCTGATTCCAGGGTGACCTTTCATGCCATTCTCCAGCCATATAGATACACACACACACACACACACACACTTTGTACAATATTTGTTCTCTTTTGTATGTCCAGGGTGACCTTTCATGCCATTCCCCCGCCATATAGATACACACACACACACACACACACACACACACACACACACACACACACACAGTGGAGATAAGGGAGGTGGGGGGGACTAGAGTAATGAGATGATCAAATGCGGAGGTTTCAAAATCAGACAGAGCTGGGTTTGCATCCTGCTTTCACCACTTACTGCCCATGTGAACTTGGGCAAATTTCTTAACTCTTCTGTGTCTGTTTCCTCATCTGAAAAATGGGACTAATAATGCTTCACTCCTAAGTTTATTGTTGGGATACACTGAGAGAAATCATGCAAATCCCTTAGCCCAGTGCCTGGTAACTGACAAGTCCTCCATAAGTAATAACCATTATTGTTAGTGTTAGGATTGGAATAATAAGCAAATATCAGTGCAATGTCAAAAAGATATCATGTAGCAAATCTGAAGCATATTTAAAAATTTTTGCCTTTTCCTTGAGATGCTCTACTAAGTGTCAGGAAAAGGAGTGTGGGAGAGATGTGCACAAATAACAACAAATAACACACATGGAGAAGTCAGTGGTGTGATACAGTGGATACACCATTTCCCAACATACAGTGCTTGGGGGTTCTATGTATATAGCACTCCTAAATATCTCCTAAGGTTAGCATGTCTACTCTAATCTTAGATATTTATTGAGAGCCTACTATACATAGACACCTTACAAAAATTATTCCATTTAATCATTGTGATAAACCCATCAGCTCAGATTTGGATCCCCATTTTATGAATGGGAGCCTTTACAGCAGACCGGGTAAGAGCATGGGCTCTGGTGTCAGACTGCCTGGATTAAAAATCCAGACTCTACCAACAGCCATCTGCATGTCCTCAGGCAACTTACTTTACCACTTGTTCATCTGTAAAATGGGAATAATAATTGCATGTCACCAAGATGCTGTGTTAATTAGATGAGATAATGTATGTAAAGTGCTGAGCCCAGGGCTTGGCGTGTAATAAGGGCTCCATGGATGTTAGCTAGAATTACCAAATATGAGGAAATCAAGTCTCCAAAAACATAAGTCCCTTGCCTGAGATCACACGGTTAGTAATTAGGAAAATTTAAACTCTGGTCTTTCCAAATCCAAAGCACATGTGCCTTTGTTTAACCACATCATTCCATTATTTATACTCAAATAATTGCCCTTAGGACTGCATTAATCTTCTGAAATTTGGGTCAGGCAATCCTCAGGCACAGTTGAAGAAAAAGCAAGAAATTGTGCAGTGGGCAGACTCTGACAGTGGCAATAAGTAAATGGAGTCACTCTATTTTCAGTACTCTTCCAGATTGGCTGCTAAAGATGCTTATACTCTAAGAAAGCGGAGATGGTACTTCAGAGTTTTAGATTACTTACTATTGAGTACCTGCATCCATCAGGCTCTGTGCTAGGTGATTTCCCTATTTTCTCATTTAATCTTCACACAGACCTGTGAAGGAAGTACATACTTATTTTCTCATTTTATAGGAGAGGAGACTAAGATTTAAAAGGTTAAGTAACTTACCCAAGGTCACACAGGTGAAAAATAGCAAAGCCTCTGAAAGATGAATTAGGTTGTAAACAACCTTTACTAACTAAAAAATGTAATCTCATTAAAAAAAAATTTTTTAGTCGGTATTTTCCCACATAATCATATTAATAAATGATCATCATAGAAAGTCTGGAAAGTAATGCAAAGTGCAAAGAAGAAGGAAAAATTATCCATGACTCTATCACCCAGAGTCGATCACTGTTAAGTCTTTTAGAATAGTTCCTTCAGATCTTTTTTCTATATTGCATTTTCATTTTATAGTTGAGATCATACTGCAACAGTTTGTAATGTTATTTTTTAAGAGACCAAGAATGAATTCAGTAGTCATTTCAAGTTATTATAATAAAATCTTTGGTTATAAGAATTCAGGGACTGATAATTATAGTTGCCATTTATTGACTATTTCTATATGTCTGGCGCCATGCAAAACAGTTTTAACTAAAGTATCTCCTTTTATCTAAACCTATAAAGTGGGTATTAAATAATCAAAACATCAGAATATTTATGTAACCAGTATTTTAATGCACTCTACTTTTTAAGAGAAAGAGGTAAAGGACAACAAATAAGCTGGTAGATCTTATTTAAAAAACCCAAACAAAAACACTGCCAGGCTGTGGCCTGTGGTCACCATAAATTCTCTTCTGTTTTCCATCCCTTTTCTATCTGCAGCACAGTGAGGCTTGGTGTCCATGATGATGACCACAGTGATGATTCACAAGCATCACAGATTAAAGGAGTTTAACTATACTTCCTCCCCTTGGCTTATGCCTGGATAGGCCCACACTTGAGCAGCTCAGGTTACAGGACCACTCAGTGGACATCAGAAACAGGAAATGAACCACTTCTCCCTAATGTGGGCTGGGTCATGTTCCAATTTCCTCCTTTGTTCATCTTTGCTGGCTCTACCGTAGCCCTCTCATCCCTGTGATCTGAACTTCAGGACTGCCTTCTCTGTAACCCTCAGAAACTTCCTTAACTAGACACAGACTGGGTGGAAAATGGTAGCTGGACTACCTTTGAGGGGAGTGGTTGCCCTGTGGGACAGGAAGAAAAGAAAGGAGAGAAAAGTCTTTATGAGATTAAGGAAAGTGCTCTCAGCATTAAAATCTGAAAATAGCCTCCATGTGGTAAGAACACATGACCCCTAAGGGTCCTAAAGGGAGATGGTAGGGGAGGCTCTGGCTGCAAAGATGCTACAGGTCAGGAGTGGACTTTCAGCCTTTGCTGTTTTATATGTTTAAAGACTAGGTCTGTGTTTTGATAACTGAACTTGCTAATAGCCAGCACTTGAATTGCTGCTTCCAGCTCTGTTTGTTTTAAATAAGGAGATTCAGCCAGTAATAATGGGAGGAGCTGCAAATGACTTCCCCAGTTGGGAGCGCCTGCTTGTTTTTCCATCTCCCTGGGCATGCTGATGTGCAGGCCACACTCACAGACGCACTCATCTGAGGAGATAGCCCGAGGGAGCCCTCGATATGTATATTTATATAGGAGGTGTGTGTAAGGGGGCACTCAAGTATCAAAATACTTAGGTAACTGTGGGTGAAAAGAGGAATTCTGTTGCAAGAATTTAAATATACCATGTCTCATATTTTTATTTCTTTCTTCATTCATTTGACAAACCTTCATTGAGCACCTACTGTGAGAAGCACTGTGTGTTTGCTGTGAGACATGCTATTATTTCTAAAAGATGGGCCTTTATTCCTCTCCCTTCAGAAGCTTACCATCTGACGGGGGTACTATCTGATCATCCACTAAAGCGTACAAGTCACCCACCGTGAGCGATAATGTAGGATAAATGCCTTAGGAACGATAACGAAGATAGGTGCTGTAGGAATCCAGAGAAGTAAATGTTCACTGCTGGCTCAGATGACATCGAGGAAGAGAGGTGGAGAGGGAAGAGGTGGTCTAGGAATTGAACAGCAAATCTCCAGAGGCAAAGAAAAAGGTATAGCACACTGAGAGTTGCAAGCAGACTGGTTTATCTGGAGAGTAATCACATGGGAAAGTGTATTGAAATGAAATTGGAAGCTAGGGGTCAGATTGGGAAGTACCTCCCAAGGTCTCAGAAATTCAAGAGATAAGGGTGATGTTAGAGCAGATAACAACTCTTCACTTTCTTAGTGTCGGCTAGGCCAACAAGCCATCACTCTATGTGAAGGAAATAATTCATATGGACTGTGTCAAAGTTGTGGAAAACATAGCCTCAAAATAAAAGATAGCTCTTTAAATTGAACCAATTAAGAAAATTAAACTATGCTTATTTTTTTCGCCATGGCCCAGTGGAAAGGTCATCACAGCCATTGATATGGCTAAATTTTCCTTACTCCAACCCCAAGCTCACCAAAGAAGCCTACAACTATCATGTAAGTCCATAGGAGAAGAAGACTACCTTGGTGAGTTAGCTGCCACCCTGGCCTTGCACGTTAGTCTCTTTAGAGCTCTGCTAGCGTGAATGTGTCCTCAAGTGGAATCTGCTCTTAGTACACTGGCCAAATCACGTTTCTGAATCTTCAAAGCTTAAGACTAGGGACTTCCCTGCTGGCACAGTGGTTAAGAATCCACCAGCCAATGCAGGGGACATGGGTTCGAGCCCTGGTCTGGGAAGACCCCACGTGCCTCAGAGCAACTAAGCCCGTGCACCACAACTACTGAGCCTGCGCTATAGAGCCCATGCTCCGCAACAAGAGAAGCCACCGCAATGAGAAGCCTGCACACTGCAACGAAGAGTAGCCCCCGCTTGCCTCAACTAGAGAAAGCCCACGTGCAGCAACGAAGACCCAACGCAGCCAAAATTAATTAATTAATTTAAAAAAATTTTTAAAAAACCCAAAACTGTGCTCCGCAACGGGAGAGGCCGCAGCAGAGGGAGGCCTGCATACCACTGGAAAAAAAAAAAAAAAAAATCCCAAAACTTAAGACTAAACCCTGGACTATGCTGAATTCACCAAGGTAAATTGCCCTTTCTCAAGTCCCATTTGGGCAGCTCACCAGATTTCCCTCTGGGCCTCCTGAGAGAGTACCTCATCATTCAAGATACCCACAGTTTTGGTTAATGGAAAAGTTTAGTTTATAGACTTGACTGTGCATGGCATATGTAAATCATCAAGAAGTGAATAGAATAAAATAGCCTTACACTAAAAGACCCTAAATGTTTATTTTTTTGATGATTCAAGAACTACTTCATCAAAAGACATATCCAGAATATATTAGAACTCTAAAACACAACAGAAAACAAATAACCCAATGGAAAAAAAATTGGGTAAGATAATTGAACAGGCACTTCACCAAAGAGACTATTTGGATGACAAGTGAGCACATAAAAAGTTGTCAAACAGCACTAATCGGGCTTCCCTGGTGGCGCAGTGGTTGAGAGTTCGCCTGCCGATGCAGGGGACATGGGTTTGTGCCCCGTTCCGGGAAGATCCCACATGCCGTGGAGCGGCTGGGCCCATGAGCCATGGCCGCTGAGCCTGCACATCCGGAGCCTGTGCTCTGCAATGGGAGAGGCCACAACAGTGAGAGGCCCGCGTACCACAAAAAAACAAAAAAAAACAAAAAAACAGCACTAATCATTAAGGAAATGCTGATTAAAACCAGATGAGTTACCACTTATTATTATAATGGTTAAAAAAAAAGCACTGACAATGCCATGTGCTGACAAGGATGCAGAGCAACTCGAACTCTAGGCATTGCAGGTGAGAAAGCAAAAAGGTTTGCCAGTTTTAAAAGTTAAACATGCACAAACCATATGACCCAGCAATTCCGCTCCTGGATATTCACCCTAGTGAAATGAAAACTTATTTTCACATGAAAATGTGTGCATGCATGTTTATAGCCACTGAAGTCATAATCACCAAAAACTTGAAACAACCCCAATGTCCTTCACTAGGTGAGTGGGTAAACAAAAGCTACTTCAGAATTTTACAGTACTTTGGGGGGAAGAAACATTATGATCAGTTAGTGTCATGAGGTGGTACCATAGGAGGAAAATGGTCATATGTTTTCTTCTACTTATTAAGATTCCAGATAAAGTGAGGATTTTATGCTACCACAAACATCAGAAAATGTGCAAGCTGTTCATTGATGCTTCTGTTAGCCATGCTGTGTATGTGTGAGTTCCCTGTGCCTAAGCATATAGGTATTGAGTATGAAATGCAGGGTTTTGGGGGGTTTTTTTAAGATTTTTTTTTGATGTGTACCACTTTTAAAGTCTTTATTGAATTTGTTACAATATTGCTTCTGCTTTATGTTTTGGTTTTTTGGCTATGAGGCATGTGGGATCTTAGCTCCCTGACCAGGAATTGAACCTGCATCCCCTGCATCCCCTGCAAGTCTTAACCACTGGACCACCAGGGAAGTCCCTGAAGTGTAGGATTTGAAGGAGCAGAAGGGTGAAGTATTTGAGTGGGAGGAGCAAGAGAAGGTCTGCATGTAGAATAAATGAGGGACAATCTTCCAAAAAACAAAAGTCCAGGACCTGTTGGCTTCACAGGTGAATTCTATCAAACATTTAGAGAAGAGCTAACACCCATCCTTCTCAAACTCTTTCAAAAAATTGCAGAGGAAGGAACACTCCCAAACTCATTCTATGAGGCCACCATCACCCTGATACCAAAACCAGACAAAGATA
>NC_041214.2:100939902-100940397 GCF_002837175.3 Physeter macrocephalus | reverse complement strand
ATATTAACAAATTGAAGAATAAAAACCATATGATCATCTCAATAAATGCAGAAAAAGCTTTTGACAAAATTCACCACCCATTTATGATAAAAACACTCCAGAAAGTGGGCATAGAGGGAACCTAACTCAACATAATAAAGGCCATATACAACAAACCCACAGCAAATATCATTTGCAATGGTGAAAAACTGAAAGCATTTCCTCTAAGATGAGGAACAAGACAAGGATGTCCACTCTCACCACTATTATTCAACATAGTTTTGGAAGTTCTAGCCATGGCAATCAGAGAAGAAAAAGAAATAAAAGGAATACAAATTGGAAACAAAGTAAAACTGTCACTGTTTGCAGATGACATGATGCTATACATAGAGAATTCTAAAGATTCCACCAGAAAACTACTAGAGCTAATCAATGAATTTAGTAAAGTTGCAGGATACAAAATTAATGCACAGAACTCTCTTGCATTCCTATACACTAATGATGAAAAATCTGAAG
>NC_041214.2:100935917-100939409 GCF_002837175.3 Physeter macrocephalus | reverse complement strand
GAATAGCCAAAGCAGTCTTGAGGGAAAAAAATGGAGCTGGATGAATCAGACTCCCTGACTTCAGACTATACTACAAAGCTACAGTAATCAAGACAATATGGTACTGGCACAAAACCAGAAATATAGATCAATGGAACAGGATAGAAAGCCCAGAGATAAACCCACCCACCTGTGATGAACTAATCTATAACAAAGGAGGCAAGGATATACAATGGAGAAAAGACAGTCTCTTCATAAGTGGTGCTGGGAAAACTGGACAGCTATATGGACAAGAATGAAATTAGAACACTCCCTAACACCATACATGAAATTAAACTCAAAATGGATTAAAGACCTAAATGTAAGACCGGACACTATAAAACTCTTAGAGGAAAACATAGGAAGAACACTCTTTGACATAAACCACAGCAAGATCTTTTTTGATCCACCTCCTAGAGTAATGGAAATAAAAACGAAAATAAACAAATGGGACCTAATGAAGCTTTAAAGCTTTCACAAAGCAAAAGAAACTACAAACAAGACGAAAAGACAACGCTCAGAATGGGAGAAAATATTTGCCAACGAATCAATGGACAAAGGACTTATCTCCATAATATATAAACAGCTCATGCAGCCCAATATTAAAAAAACAAACAACCCAATTAGAAAATGGACAGAAGACCTAAATAGACATTTCTCTGTGCTATTTACAATAGCCAGGTCATGGAAGCAACCTAAATGCCCATTGACAGACAAATGGATAAAGAAGACGTGGTACATATATGCAATGGAATATTACTCAGCCATAAAAAGGAACGAAATTGGGTCATTTTAGAGACGTGGATGAATCTAGAGACTGTCATACAGAGTAAAGTAAGTCCGAAAGAGAAAAACAATTATCGTATATTAACGCATGTATGTGGAACCTAGAAAAATGGTACAGATGAACCAGTTTGCAGGGCGGAAATAGAGACACAGATGTAGAGAACAAACGTATGGACACCAAGGGGGGAAAGCAGTGGGGGTGTGTGTGTGTGACGAATTAGGAGATTTTATTGACATTTATACACTGATGTGTATAAAATGGATGACTAATAAGAACCTGCTGTATAAAAAGTAAATAAAATAAAATTCAAAAAAACCCAGAATTCCTTGTAGAAATATCAGCAAGGTGATTTCTTTCAGCTTCCAGTGATTCAAGTTTAGAATTCCCTGTAATCTTAGTAATGGTTGAAGCAGCAGGTAAAAATATTGCATTCAGTAATTCCTGAACATAGGGGCCATTTTAATTTAATTTCCACTGGAAGCTTCCAGTACATTCCAAAAATTATAGCAACCTAAATGCCCATTGACAGACAAATGGATAAAGAAGACGTGGTACATATATGCAATGGAATATTACTCAGCCATAAAAAGGAACGAAATTGGGTCATTTTAGAGACGTGGATGAATCTAGAGACTGTCATACAGAGTAAAGTAAGTCCGAAAGAGAAAAACAATTATCGTATATTAACGCATGTATGTGGAACCTAGAAAAATGGTACAGATGAACCAGTTTGCAGGGCGGAAATAGAGACACAGATGTAGAGAACAAACGTATGGACACCAAGGGGGGAAAGCAGTGGGGGTGTGTGTGTGTGACGAATTAGGAGATTTTATTGACATTTATACACTGATGTGTATAAAATGGATGACTAATAAGAACCTGCTGTATAAAAAGTAAATAAAATAAAATTCAAAAAAACCCAGAATTCCTTGTAGAAATATCAGCAAGGTGATTTCTTTCAGCTTCCAGTGATTCAAGTTTAGAATTCCCTGTAATCTTAGTAATGGTTGAAGCAGCAGGTAAAAATATTGCATTCAGTAATTCCTGAACATAGGCGCGAAATTAATTTAATTTCCACTGGAAGCTTCCAGTACATTCCAAAAATCATGAGCTACTCTAAAAGCATATCTACTATCAGTATCAATATTGGTAATTCTGTCCTTGACTAAAGTACAAGCCCAAGTAAAAGTGTATAATTCAGCCCGTTGGACTGAGGTGGCCATAGGTAAAGATGCTGCCTCAACAACATCAAAAGGAGTTGCAATAGCATATGCAGCACAGTATTTGCCAGCATCACCTTTTAAGTAAGAACCATCAGTGAAGCATGTTCAGCATTACCCAAAGGCATTTCCTGTAGGTCATCATGAGGAGTCAGGGGGTGGTCTGTGAGCATTAAGCAGTCTTAAGGGACTACATTGGTGACAGAGGGGAGAAGAGTAGCAGAGTTAAGGTTATTACAACATAAAAGAGTTATGTGAGGAGCAGTTAACAAAAGGACTTCATAGAAGGTGAGGCAGCTGACTGAAAAATATTGAGGCTGATGAGAATTCTGGAGAAGTTCTACTGCATAAGGTAGAAAAATAGTTAAAGGGGATCCCACAACAATTTTCTCAGTGGCTTTAACCAAAAGGGCAGTGGCCAAAATGGCTCTAAGGTAAGGGGTGTATCCCCATGCCACAGGGTCCAGTTGCTGTCTATAAAACCCTATGGATCAGTGGTGGTCTCCATGTTTTGTGGTGAGTGTCCCAAGGGCATTCCCTTCCTTTTCATATACAAGGGCATTCCTTCCTTTTTCCTTTTGAAAAAGGAAAAAGGGAACCTAATAATTGGGATGCCCAAGGGCAGGTGGGTTCATCAAACTCTCCTTCAAGGCCTTACAAACTATGTTGTCCAGTTCTTCCCATAAAATTGGGTTGGGGTTGTTACTGTTTAGTAAAACATACAGAGCTTTGGCCATAACAGAGAAATTTGGAATCCAATTTCAGCAATAACCAACTAGCCCAAGAAAACCTTGCAGTTGGTACTTAGTTTGGGGTTTGGGGAAACTTAGGACACCATGAAGCCTATCTGGATCTAGGTATAGCCCTTGTTCTGATATCAGATGCCCTAAATATCAAACCTGGATTTGGGAAAACTGCAGTTTTTCTTAGGCAACCTTATGTCCCTTTAGGGCTGAAAGCTTTAGCAAGTGGATGCTGTCTTCCTGTGAGGAAGCTTGAGGCGGAGAGCAAAGAAGCAAATCATCCACATATTGCAACAAAGTAGAACACATAGGGAACTTTATATCATCCAGATCAGCCTTCAGGGTTTGTGAGAAGTAGAAAGGAGTCTCAATAGAACAGTGAAGAATTACTGTCCAGGTGAATTGTGTTTCTTCCCAAGTGAAGGCAAAAAGGTATCGGCTAGCTTCATTAGCTGGAATGCTAAGGAATGTACTGCATAAATCAGTTACGGTAAAGAATTTACTTTCTGTGGGAATGGATGTTAGTAGAGTATGAGGGTTAAAAACAACAGGGTGGGGCTTCCCTGGTGGCGCAGTGGTTGAGAATCCACCTGCCGATGCAGGGAACACGGGTTCGCGCCCCGGTCCGGGAAGATCCCACATGCCGCGGAGTGGCTGGGCCCGTGAGCCATGGCCGCTGAGCCTGCGCGTCCGGAGCCTGTGCTCTGCAACGGGAGAGGCCACA
>NC_041214.2:100923181-100935907 GCF_002837175.3 Physeter macrocephalus | reverse complement strand
AGCCTGTGCTCCGCAACGGGAGAGGCCACAGCAGTGAGAGGCCCGCGTACCGCAAAAAAAAAAAAAAAACAGGGTGTCGGACTTCCCTAGTGATCCAGTGGTTAAGACTCTGCACTTCCAATGCAGGCAGCACAGGTTCAATCCCTGGTTGGGGAAGTTCTGCGCAGTGTGGGCAACCGCTCCCCACCCCCCAATAAAACGTGGTGTTGAGGGATAACAATGTTGTTTATTGCCTAGAGGGCCTGGACAATCTAAACCCTCAGCCCTTAGGTTTTCTCACCGGTAAAATAATAATAGTATTACAGGGACTAGTACAAGGGATAATGAGGCCTTGAGCTTTGTAATCCTCTATTATAAGCTTTATGCCTTGAAGTGCTTTTTTACTTATAGGATATTGATTAATTCTAGGAAGAGGGTTTGAGGAATCTGTTTGAATCATGATGGAGGGTGCACTATGAATTTTGCCAGTATGAGTTGGAGATTTTGCCCATATCAGTTGGTGATAGCTGATTCAAAAGGAACAAATGATCTGTGTTCTAGAATCAGCTTTAGTACTAAGAGAACAAATAAAAGATGTCAAAGAGTCATATAATTCACCTGGTTGGTTACTTTGATGACTACTGTCAAATTCTAGAATTACTTCCCACTTTGGGGAGAAAGAAATTCCAGTGTGACACTTCTCTAAGAAGTCTCAGCCTAATAAACAGCTAGGAACAGAGGAACGAAGGAGGAAAGGGTATGCAGCTCTCCAAGGGCCTAAGCAAAAGGCAATAGGTTCAGAAACAGGAACCTCTTGAGGTTCATTAGAGATCCCCATGATATAAACTGTTTTAGTACTTTGAGGCAGGGGCTGCTTTATAGTAGTGGTGTTGAGTACCAAGAGTGTGGTTCCGGTGTCAGTCAGGACTGGAAGAGATTCATCCCCAATATGGAGATATGTTTCTTTAAGGCAATGAAGAGGGAGGATTAGAAAGAGCCCCTGTAGTTCCTTAGAGCCCTGTCATTGATAATTGGAAGGACATTGGAGAGGCTGATTAGAAGCCTGCAGGTGGGGCTTCCCTGGTGGTGCAGTGGTTGAGAGTCCGCCTGCCGATGCAGGGGACACGGGTTTGTGCCCTGGTCCGGGAGGATCCCACATGCCACAGAGCGGCTGGGCCCGTGAGCCATGGCCACTGAGCCTGCGCGTCTGGAGCCTGTGCTCCGCAAAGGGAGAGGCCACAACAGTGAGAGGCCTGCGTACCGCGGAAAAAAAAAAAAAGCCTGAAGGTGCCTGAAGCACTTAACATTTGTAACAATCTCTTCTACAATGTCCATGCTCTTTACAATAATAGCAGAAAATATAAGGCTTTTGGTTTCATTTAGGAGTCTTCATTTGCTAGAGTTGAAGATTAAAAATTTTTGTGGTCTTCCTTTTAGGTGGCTCATCTAGAGTGTGAGAAAGCTATTTGCCAGATGAACTAAATCTGGAGTGGATATACTTTCCCATTCCATCCTGTTCCTTTTTACTAGAAAGGAAAGGTCTCAGTTCAGCCCAGTAATAAACATAAAGTTAAAAGCTACCTGGATAGAATCAACATTTGAAGGAAGACCAGAATTTGAAGTCAATAGTAATAGTCATGAACAGGTTCAGATTGTGTGCATACCTGATTTTTGTTACAATCAACAAGCTTTGGAAAAGCCCTAGGAATTGCTTGATGAAGTCACCAAGCAATTACCCAAGCCTGATATATAATAAGTAGTGGGTTGGTCTCCTGGTTATAATTTCTAGAGACCTTTCAGGATTTTCCCAATTAGCGGTTTTCATCAAATGCTGGGCCTGGCCTTCACCAACAAGCATATGAACTAGCTGATATAAATAGGAGAAACCAGGTTGATAAGTTTGAATCACTATATTTAAATAGCTCAACAAATCTGTAAGGATCTTAAGTTATTTTGGGAAAATCTTGGACTATGGCTTGCAGTTCAGCTTTAGTCCAGAGAATATAAGAAAGTAAGTTTAGCCTCTAGATCCTCAGAAGGTTTAATTTTAAAGAGACAGGCTCTGTAAGTTCAGAGGAAAAGGGAGTGGGGAGAGTTTCAGAGGAAAAGGGAAGTTTGGTGAGAGAATTAGTATAGGGAATCTGAGAGTACAGAGGAGGCATAGGCAGCATAGAAAGAAAGGAAGAAGATGGTGCCAGAGGCGGATCCTGAGAAAAAGAAACCAAGGAAGAGGAGCAGGAGGCCTTAGAAGCCATTTTATCTTTCTTTAATTTGACTCATTTAAAGTCTTAATTTGTAGAGAGGCAATTTTAGGTTCCTGATAATATTTGGAAGCTTCAAACTATCAATCAAAATAGGCATTTCATTCAGTTCTGGAAATTTTAGAGCTATAATGGTCCAATTTGGTTTTAAGAAAATTAAGTTTGGGAATTTCAAAAGTTCCCTATAATGGCTATTGATATTCTAAACTGCCTTCAGTTTGGTTGATCCATTTAGTTAGAAATGTGCATGAGGAAGACCACAGTTTTTAAACATAAAATCAGCTGGAATCCCTGGGTTGGAGAGAACACCCTCAAAATATTTAGGTAACTCAGACCCCATTTCTCAGAGGTTTTTCTCTAGAGTAAAAGAACAATTTTCAAATAGCTTAAACAGCCTACAGCTCAAACAGCTCAATTCAAACAACTTGCAACTCAAACAGCCTGCAGGCCTAATACCAGCCAGTTCTAAGGGAACAGCTTGGTCCTGGAGGGACCAGGATGAAGACTTCTTAGCCAGTTCCCACAGAATAGCTGCTTTTCCAAAGGAATGGGCCAAAGGCTTCTCAGCTAGTTCCAGTTGAAAGAGTCTGATCTCAAAATCAGACCAAGTGCCAAACGAGTACTTGCATACAGACAAGGCCTTAATCAGAAAGGACAAAACCCAAAAATAGATCCTGAACAAAGCCTGGAGAGCTTCAAAAGCAAAGAGGGGCATAAGCTTGGATCCAGAAGAAAAATATACCTTTAAATTCCAGGGTCAGCGAGAAAAGCAGTGAACCCAGTAGGCTCAATTGTGGGTACCATAGCTGCTCATTCACCATCTCCCAAGCTGTCAGGGGTCTATTCTGGTCACTGTACAGGACACCAAAATGTTACCAAAAACAAATAGACTGCCAGTTATTTCTCCAGCAAAAAAATGGGTTTATTCAGGGTCAGCAAAGAATTGCAACTTCGAGTCTACAACCATGGTGAGCTATGTGCCAGTCCCCACACAACAAAGGAAGGAGAGCACTCTAATACAAAGGAAAAGGAAGCTGGGAGGGCTGTAGTAAATCAAGAGTGCTTGCCTTTTCATTGGCTGAGAGCTTGCCAGGAAAGAAAAGGAATTTTTCTTCTTCCTGTTGGACTCTGCTATAGTCACAGGGCATGAGAGCTCCCCCTCTGGTCTCCCAACTCTATTTAATTGAGGTTTCTGTTTATTAGTTTTCTTACAGGTATCGATGTTATCTTAGAGATTTTCTTCTTTTTCTATTTCCCAGAAAAAAATTTAAGAGCCTTGGAATAATCCGTTCCTCAATGATGTAGCAGAATTACCTGTGAATTCATCTGGTGCTGGTGCCTTCTTGCTGTCTGGTTGTTTGGAGGATGTTACTTCTTTAAAAACTTTACTATTTTTTTAAATGACAATTTGTGTAGATATTTTGTTGTCTTCTAGAGACATTTTAAGTAACTTTTATTTTTAGAAATTATATATTTACTAGGATTTCAAATTTATTTGCATACTTTTGAGAAAGGTAATCTCTGTTTCTTTTAACTTCCCTTGTATTTGCAGTTATAGTCCCCCTTTATAATTTTTTATTTTCTTATTTTATATATTTGTGTTTTTCCTTAAGTACATTATTTCTTCCTTCAAGGGACTAGCTCTTAGATGTAATATACTCTACCCTTTTTTTGTTTGTTTTTGGTTAAGAAATTTCTGCTTTTATTTTGATTAATTTCTACTTTCCGCTTTCTTTAGGCTTCTTATTATCCGTATTATCATTCAGTTCTTTTTACTAACTTCTTGAGTTGGATGTTACTTTTTTCATTTTTAGCCTTTTTTTGTTTATCATTCTACCTATGTAAGGCTATGAATTTTTCTCTGAGCAGTGCTTTAATTGCACGCTACAGTTTCTGGTGTGTAAGTATTTCTAAATTTGTTTTTGGCACAGAAGTGAGTTAATCATTGTCTTGATTCATGGCACACTCTCATCATTGGTCAATGCACAGTCTTTTATTTACTTATGTGTTTATTCTGCTAGCTTTTTTACAGTTATAATTTTTATAATTATGGACCCACCATCCAACATGGTCTTGACAATAGCCGATATCTACCTACATGGTCCTTCCCATCCCCTTTCACTGCCTCCTCCTCCCCCAGCTCAATCAGAGATAAGCATCATTCTCAATTCTTTGTTTTTCATTACCTTGCTTTTCTTTTTGTGTAGTTTTATGACATCTGTCTATTCCCATATATATTCTTAAAATATATTGTAGATTTAAAATTTTTTCATTATTTTCTAAATATTCTGTTATTTTGATATTGATTTCCTCTTTGACCCAAGAGTTGTTTAAAAAGAGTTTTGTTTTCTCTTTATTTTTCAGGTCTTTTTTGTTTGTTTTGCTATCTCGATTTTTTAAGACTCTAGTTTTATAGAATCATGAGCAGAGAATGTTTTCTGCACTATTTTTACATTGTGGAATTTATTGATTTGTTCTTTGGCTTAAAATATGGTCAGTTGTGAATGCCACACAACTCATGTAGGAACAGCATACTGTCTATGTCTAGTATAGGTTTTGATACATATCAGTCAGATCTACCTCACTAATTATGTTATTTAGATCTTCTATATCATACTTTTTTTGTTTCCACTTAATCTGTCATGGGGGCAGAATTAAAACTTCCTGTTACTGAAGTATTTATTTTTCACCCTATCTTACATGGTTTTTTTTGCTTCAGGATTGTTGGTTCTCTGCTAGTTGGTGTTCTAACTTTTTGAAAATCATACTGTTAAAATATTATAAAGTACCATTCCTTGACTTCCTTAAGCTTTCCTTTTTTTAATACTAAGGTTATTACCCATTGCATTTACCATTATTATTCTGCCCACCCTTTTATTCTCAGCTGTTCTGATTCCTTCGTTTTAGGTAGGTCTCTGTATAGCCTATAGTTGAATTTTGCTTTGTAATCCAGTTTTAAAGTCTTTTCCTCATCTTTCACTTCTGTTATGTGTTGAATTATGTTGCCCAAAATGTGTATGTTGAGGTCCTAACCCCCAGTTCTTCAGAATGTGATCTTATTTGGCAACCAGGTCGCTGAAAATGTAATTAGTGGGACTTCCCCAGTGGCACAGTGGTTAAGAATCCACCTGCCAATGCAGGGGACACGGGTTCAAGCCCTGGTCTGGGAAGATCCCACATGCCGTGGAGCAACTAAGCCTGTGCGCCACAACTACTGAGCCTGTGCTCTAGAGCCCATGAGCCACTACTATTGAAGCCTGTGCACCTAGAGCCCATGCTCTGCAACAAGAGAGCCACTGCAGTGAGAAGCCCACGCACCACAACAAAGAGCAGCCCCCACTCTCCGCAACTAGAGAAAGCCCACACGCAGCAATGAAGACCCAATGCAGCCAAAAATAAATAAATAAATAAATATATAATTAGTTAAGATGAGATCATACTGGAAGGTGAGCCCCTAATCCAACATGACTGGTGTCCTTATGAAAGGGGAAAATGTGAACACAGATACATAGGGATAATGCCATGTGAAGACTGGAGTTATGTTGCCACAAGCCAAGGAACTACCAAAAACTAGGAGGAAGACCTGGAATAGATCCTTCTCTAGAGCATTCAGAGGGAGCATGACCCTACTAACACTTATCTCAGACTTCTAGCCTCCATAATTATAAGACAATAAATTTCTGTTGATTGAGCCACTCAGTTTATGGTACTTTGTTACAGCAGCCTTGGCAAATTAATACAACTTCCTTGTAAATATAAGTTGATTCTCATTATTAGAATTTTATATCAATTTAAAAACTCTTTCTTATGCCTTCATAAGTAAAAATTCTTGGCAAATTGCTGAGGACCAGATATTGTAAGTGTTAACAGGATCTATAGGTGACCCCCTAAAATGTTCTAATTCTCTACAACCCTAAGAAAAACCAGAGTAGCTTATACCTGTTCTAACACTGGCATCCTCCAAAACTCTCAAGTAAGCTAGCTAAAAGCCAGCCAGCTGAGCATAACACCTCCTTTTCTTTTCAGGATTGTAAGACTTAATGTGAATCAAAGAATTGAAACCAATAAGAGTCTCTCCAGCAAAAGAAAAGTAAACCTAGACTTCCTGTTACCTGACCCAGAGATACTGGGACTTGCCTGGCCATTTGTAAAAATGAAGCAACTTCTACTTCTTCCAGTAAGGGTAACTCTCTTGCCTAACTATAAAAGGCTATGAAGAAAACGAGGGCACCTAAGGACCCTAATTGAGGTAAGATCTAGATTGTTCTCATCTCGAGCATTAATTTGTAATTTAACTGTCCATGCTCTTACTGTCAACCAACAGGTTTGTTTTTTCTTTAAACTTTGATTACCAATATTTACTGCAATTTATTAAGCAGAGCTAGAGGGCAGATGCAGCAGACTGGGTGGCTCTGTAGTTAAGGATGGCTTGGTGCTACACCTCAGAGGTGCCCTGGATAAGGGCCTCTGAAAGACCGCACAAGGATCCAAAGTGGTCTTATATATCCTTTCCTTCCTTCATCCCTTCCCTTCATGCTTCCACTTCTTCCCACCCAAGCCCAGTTGCCATGGAGAAGAATACCAGATATATAATTTGAGGACTATGAACAGTGGCAATACTTTCAAGACAAAAATATGGACATCTAGTCCATACTTAGCATGAGGAATTTGGGTAGTTCCTAAACTCTGGCAGGAATGACCTCTGTTGAAAGAGAGGTAATGAGTGAACTGGAGATCAGAATTCCTCTATGTGAACATATGTAGCTCACATCTTACCTAAATATGCCTTCCAAAGGGGAAAACAAAAATATTACATGCTGGTTATAAATTTTACCACTGGAAAGAATAAAATATAGCTCAAAGGAAAAATAAGCAAAAAAATTTTTTTTTCTTGATCCTATATAAGCACTTATGTCAATATTTTTAAAATAAGCTTTATTTTTTATTAGAGCAGTTTTAGGTTCACAACAAAATTGAGTGGCAAGGACAGACAGTTCCCATATACCCTCTTTCCTCACACATGTACAGTCTTCCCCAATATTGACATCCTGCACCCCAGTGGTACAGTTGATGAACCCACACTGACACATCATCACCTAAAGTACATAGTTAACGTTAGAGTCCATTCTTGATGTTGTCCATTCTATGGGCTTTGACAAGTGTAGTATACAAAATAGTTTCTGCCCTAAAAATTCTCTGGGTTTGCCTACTCATCCCTCTCTTCCCCTAACCCCTGACAACCACTTAACTTTTTACTGTCTCCATAATTTTACCTTTTCCAAAATGTCATGTAGTTGGAGTCACACGGTGTATAGCCTTCTTTAAATTGTTTCCTTCACTTAGAAATATTCATTTAAGTTTCCTCCATATCTTTACATGGCATGACAGCTCATTTCTTTTTAGTGCTGAATAATATTCCTTTATCTAGGTTACCACAGTTTACTTATCCATTCACCTAATGAAGAATATCTTGGCTGTTTCCAAGTTTTGATAATTATTAATAGAGCTGCTGTAAGCATCTGCATGCAGGTTTTGTGTGGACATAAGTTTTCAACTCCTTTGTGTAAATACTAAGGAGAACAATTGCTGGATGCTGTGGTAAGAGTATGTTTAGTTTTGTAAGAAACAGCCAAATGGTCTTCTAAAAGAGCTGTGTCATTTTGCATTCCCACCAGCAATGTATGAGAGCTTCTGTTGCTCCGTGTCCTTGCCAGCATTTGATGTTGTCAGTGTTCCAGATTTTGGCCGTTCTAATAGGTGTACAGTGGTATCTCACTGTTATTTTAATTTGCAATTCCCTGAGGACATATGGGGAGCATCTGTTCATATGCTTATTTGACATCTGTATATCTTCTTTAGTGAGGTGTCTTTGAGGTCTTTGGTCCATTTTTAATGGGGTTGTTTGTTTTCTTATTGTTGAGTGTTAAGAGTTTTGTGTATATTTTGGATTTGAGTCCTTTTTCAGATGTCCTCCAAATATTTCCTTCCAGTCTATGCCTTGTCTTCACATTCTCTTCACATTGTCTTTTTCAGAGCAGAAATTTTTAATTTTAATGAATTTTGGCTTATCAGTTATTTCTTTCATGGATATGTCTTTGGTCTTGGATATAAAAAGGTATCACCATACCAAAGGTCATCTAGGTTTTCTCCCATATTATCTTCCACGAGTTTGATAGTTTTGCATTTAACATTTAAGTCTGTAATCCATTTTGAGTTAATATTTGTGGAAGGTGTAAGGTCTGTGTCTAAATTCATTTTTTTGCATATAGATGTCCAGTTGTTCCAGTACCATTTGTTGAAAAGACTATCTTTGCTCCATTATATTTCCTTTGCTCCCTTGTCAAAGATTAGTTGGCTATATTTCTGGAGATCTATTTCTAGACTCTCTATTCTGTTTCATTGATCTATTTGCCTCTTCTTTCCCCAATACCACATTGTCTTGATTAATGCTGTATAGTAAGTCTTCAAGTCGGTTAGTGTTAGTCCTTCAAATTTGTTCTTCTCCTTTAATATTGTGTTGACTATTCTGGGTCTTTTGCCTCTCCATATAAACTTTAGAATCAGTTTGTCAATATCCATAACATAACTTGCTGGGATTGTGACTGAGATTGCATTGAATCTATAGACCAATTGGGAAGAACTGACATCTTGATAATATTTAATCTTCCTACCCATGAATATGTAATATCTTTCCATTTATTTAATTTTTTGATATCTTTCATCAGAGTTTTGTAGTTTTCCTAATATAGATCTTATACATATTTTGTACATATTTTGTTAGGTATATACCTAAGCATTTTATTTTGGGAGGTGCTCATATAAAGGGTAATGTATTTTTAACTTCAAATTCTACTTGTTCATTGATGGTATATAGGAAAGCAGTTGGCTTTTGCATATTAACCTTGTATCCTGCAACCTTGCTATAATCACTTGTTAGTTCATGAAGGTTTGGTGAGTGTTTTTTTTTTTTGGTTGATTCTTTTGGATTTTCTACATAGATGATCGTCTCATCTGCGAACAAAGGCAGTTTTATGTCTGCCTTCCCAATCTGTATACCTCTTTTTTATTTCCTTTTCTTGTCTTATTACATTAGCTAGAACTTCCATTGTGATGTAGAAAAGCAGTGGTGAGAAGGGACATCCTTGCCTTGTTCTTGATCTTAGTAGGAAAGCTTTGAGCTTCTCACCATGAGTATGATGTTAGCTGTAGGGTTTTTGTAGATGTTCATTATCAAGTAGAGGAAGTTCCCCTCTATACCTAATTTGTTCAGAGCTTTTATCATGAATGAGTGTTGGATTTTGTCAAATCTTTTTTGCATTTATTGGTATGACCATGTGATTTTTCTCCTCTAGTCTGTTGATGTGATGGATTACATTAATTGATTTTTTAATGTTGAACCATACCTAGGATACCTTGCATACCTAGGATAAATCTCCCTTTGTTATGGTACATAATTCTTTTTATACATTGTTGGATTGTTGAAGATTTTTGCATCTATGTTCATGAGAGATATTGATGTAGTTCTGCTTTCTTGTAATGTCTTTTTCTAGTTTTGCTGTTAGGGTAATGCTGGTCCCATAGAATGAGTTCAAAAATATTCCTTTTGCTTTTATCTTCTGAAAGAGATTGTAAAGAATTGGTAAAATTTCTTCCTTAAATGTTTCGGAGAATTCACCAGTGAACCCATCTGGGCCTTATACTTTCTGTTTTGGAAAGGTATTTATTTAATCTCTTTCATAGATATAGGTCTATTCAGACTGTCTATTTCTTCTTATGTGAGTTTTGGCAGATTGTGTCTTTAAAGAATCTACATTTCATCTAGATTATCAAACTTGTAAGCATAGAGTTGTTTATAGCATTCCTTTATTATCCTTTTAATGTCCATGTGGTGATGTTTTCTCTTTCAGTTTTGATATTAGTAATTGTTTGTTCTCTCTTTTTTCTTAGTTAACCTGGCTTGAGGCTTAATGATTTTATTGATCTTTTCAAAGAGCTAGATTTCTGTTTTGTTGATTTTCTCTATTGATATCCTGTTTTCAATTTCATTGATTTCTGCTCTGATTATTATTATTATTATTGTTTCTTTTCTTCTGCTTGCTTTGGATTCAATTTGCTCTTATTTTTTTCTGGTTTCCTATGTGGAAGCTCATATTATTGACTTTTTTCTTTTCTAATATATGCATTCAATGCTATAAATTTTCCTCTAAGCACTACTTTACACATCTCACAAATTTTAATAGTGTTTTCATTTTCTTTTAGTTTAAAATATTTTTTTAATTTATCTTGAGATTTCTTCTTTGACCCATGCATTGTTTAGAAGTATTTTGTCTAATCTCCAAGGATCTTGGGATGTTCCAGATATCTCTCTGTTATTGATTTCTAGTTTAATTCTATTGTGGTCTGAGAGCAGACATTATATGCTTTCTATTATATTATATTTGTTGAAGTGTGTTTTATTGACCAGAATGTGGACTATCTTGGTGAATATTCCATGTGAGCTTCAGAAGAATGTGTATTCTACTGTTTTTTGGATGAAGTTGCCTATGGATTATATCCAGTTAATTGATGGTGCTATTGAGTTCAGCTTTGTGCTTATTGATTTTCTGCTTGCTGGATCTGTCCATTTCTGACAGAGGGGTGTTGAGGTCTCCAACTATAATAGTATATTCATGTATTTCTCCTGGTATTTCTGCAATGGACTGAATGTTTATGTCCCCCATAAAAAATCGTATGTTGAAATCCTAACCCCCAAGGTGATGGTAGTAGGAGATAAGACCTTTGGGAGGTGATTTGGGCATGGGGGTGGAGCCCTCATGAATAGGATTAGTGCCCTTATAAAGAGACTCCAGAGAGCTCTCTTGCTTCTTCTACCATGTGAGGTTACAGCAAAAAATAGTTGTCTATGAACCAGGAAGCAGGCTCGCACCAGACACCAAGTCTGCCTGCATCTTGATCTTGGACTTCCCAGCCTGCAGAACAGTGATAAATAAATGTTGTTTATAAGCCACTCTGTTTATGGTATTTCTGTTATTGTAGCCTAAATGGACTAAGACAAGTTCTATTTGGTTTTGCCTCACATATTTTGACAATCTGTTGTTAGGCACATACGTATGAAGGATTGTTATGTCTTCCTGGAGAACTGACCCCTCTTCATCCCTGAAAACTTTACTTTCTCTGTAGTCTGTTTTGTCTGAAATTAATATAACTATTTCTGCTTCCTTTTGATTAATGTAAGCATGCACTATCTTTATCCTTTTACCTTTAATCTATACATGTCATTATATTTAAAGTAGGCTTCTTGGACTTCCCTGGTGGTACAGTGGTTAAGAATCACCTGCCAATGCAGGGGACACGGGTTCGAGCCCTGGTCTGGGAAGATCCCACATGCCACAGAGCAACTAAGCCCGTGCACTACAACTACTGAGCTTGTGCTATAGAGCCCGTGAGCCACAACTACTGAGCCCACGTGCCACAACTACTGAAGCCCGCGCACCTAGAACCCGTGCTCTGCAACAAAGAGAAGCCACTGCAATGAGAAGCCTGCGCACCACAACAAAGAGTAGCCCCCGCTCGCCGCAACTAGAGAAAGCCTGCGTGCAGCAACAAAGACCCAACGCAACCAATAAAATAAATAAATAAATAAATAAATAAATAAAATTTTAAAAAGTAAAATAAAGTAGGCTTCTGTAGACAACATATAGTTGGATCTTATTCCTATCCACTCTGACAATCTCAGACTTTTAATTGGTGTATTTAGACCATTGACATTTAAAGAGATTATTGATATAATTGGGTTAATGTCTAACATATTATTATTTTCTATTTGCTTCCCTTTTTATTTGTTCTTATTTTGTCTTCTACTGTTTTTCTGCCTTTTATGGTTTTAGTTGAGCATTTTATATGATTCCATTTTCTCTCTTTTCTTAGTATATCAATTATACTTATTTTTTAATTTTTTTTGTGGTTTCCCTTGAATTTTCAATATGCCTTTACAGTTAAACCAAGTCCACTTTCAAATAACACTATAATATTTCCTGGGTAGTACAAGTACTCTGTAATAACAAAATATTCCCACTTTTTCCCTCCTGTTCCTTGTATCATTATTTCTTGTACCATTCATTTATATATTAGCATACATAAACATATGTATATATACATAAGCATTCATAATCAAATAGCTGGAGCTATTATTTTGAACAAACTCTTACCTGTTGCATCAATTAAGAATAGTAAATTTTTTATTTTACCTTCATTATTCATTCTCTAATAGTCTTTACGTAGATCCAAGTTTCTGACTTGTATCATTTTCCTTCTCCCTGAAGAATTTCTTTTAACATTTCTTATAAAGCAAGTCTATTGGCAACAAATTCCTCAATTTTTGTTTGTTTGATAGAGTCTTTATTTCTCCTTCACTTTTTTTTTTTTTTTTTTTTTTGTGGTATGCGGGCCTCCCTCTGCTGCAGCCTCTCCCCTCGCGGAGCACAGG
>NC_041214.2:100917282-100923062 GCF_002837175.3 Physeter macrocephalus | reverse complement strand
TTCGAGCCCTGGTCTGGGAAGATCCCACATGCCACAGAGCAACTAAGCCCGTGCACTACAACTACTGAGCTTGTGCTATAGAGCCCGTGAGCCACAACTACTGAGCCCACGTGCCACAACTACTGAAGCCCGCGCACCTAGAACCCGTGCTCTGCAACAAAGAGAAGCCACTGCAATGAGAAGCCTGCGCACCACAACAAAGAGTAGCCCCCGCTCGCCGCAACTAGAGAAAGCCTGCGTGCAGCAACAAAGACCCAACGCAACCAATAAAATAAATAAATAAATAAATAAATAAATAAAATTTTAAAAAGTAAAATAAAGTAGGCTTCTGTAGACAACATATAGTTGGGTCTTATTCCTATCCACTCTGACAATCTCAGATTTTTAATTGGTGTATTTAGACCATTGACATTTAAAGAGATTATTGATATAATTGGGTTAATGTCTAACATATTATTATTTTCTATTTGCTTCCCTTTTTATTTGTTCTTATTTTGTCTTCTACTGTTTTTCTGCCTTTTATGGTTTTAGTTGAGCATTTTATATGATTCCATTTTCTCTCTTTTCTTAGTATATCAATTATACTTATTTTTTAATTTTTTTTGTGGTTTCCCTTGAATTTTCAATATGCCTTTACAGTTAAACCAAGTCCACTTTCAAATAACACTATAATATTTCCTGGGTAGTACAAGTACTCTGTAATAACAAAATATTCCCACTTTTTCCCTCCTGTTCCTTGTATCATTATTTCTTGTACCATTCATTTATATATTAGCATACATAAGCATATGTATATATACATAAGCATTCATAATCAAATAGCTGGAGCTATTATTTTGAACAAACTCTTACCTGTTGCATCAATTAAGAATAGTAAAAGTTTTTATTTTACCTTCATTATTCATCCTCTAATACTCTTTACGTAGATCCAAGTTTCTGACTTGTATCATTTTCCTTCTCCCTGAAGAATTTCTTTTAACATTTCTTATAAGGCAAGTCTATTGGCAACAAATTCCTCAATTTTTGTTGGTTTGATAGAGTCTTTATTTCTCCTTCACTTTTCACTTTTTTTTTTTTTTTTTTTTTTGTGGTATGCGGGCCTCCCTCTGGTGGAGCCTCTTCCCCGCAACCACTGCGCCACCAGGGAAGCCCTCTCCTTCACTTTTGAAGGACAGTTTCATAGAGTACAGAATTCTGGTTGGTGAGCTTTTTCTCTCAACACTTGAAATATTTCACTCCACTTTCTTCTTGCTTGCATGGTTTCTGAGAAGTCAGATGTAATTCTTATTTTTGCTTCTGTAGAGGTAAGGTGTGTTTTCCCCTCCAGCTTCTTTATCTTTGTTTTTCTGCAGTTTGAATATGATATGCCTAGGTGTAGTGTTTCATTAGTTAATCTGCTTGGTGTTCTCTTAGCTTCCTGGATCTGTCATTTGGTGTCTGTCGTTAATTTGGGGAAATTCCCAGTCATTATTCCTTCAAATATTTCTTCTGTTTCTTTCTCTCTTTCTTCTTCTTCTGGTATTCACATTAAGTATATGGTACACCTTCTGTAGTTGATGCACTATTTTTGGATATTCTGTTCTGTGTTTTTTCAGCTTTTTCTCCTCTTTGCTTTTCAGTTTTGGAAGTTTCTATTGACATATCCTCAAGCTCAGAGGTTCCTTCCTTAGCCATGTCCAGTCTACTGATGAGCCCATCAGAGACATTATTTCATTTCTTTTACAGCATTTTTGATCCCTAGCAGTTCTTTTTGACTCTTAGAATTTCCATCTCTGATTACATTACCCAGCTGTTCTTGCATGTTGTCTACTTTATCCATTAGAGCCCTTGGCATATTACTCATAATTGTTTTGACTTCATGGTCTGATAATTCCAACACTCCTGCCAATATCTGAGTCTTGTTCTGGTACTTGCTCTGTCTCCTCAAACTGTGTTTTTTGCCTTTTAATATGTCTTGTACTTTTTTGTTGAAAGGTAGATATGATGTACTGGGTAAAAGAAACTGTAACAAATAGGCCTTTAGTAATGTAGTGGTAAGATGTGTGGGGAAGGGAAGTATTCTATAGTCTTATGATTAGGTCTCAGGCTTTTGGTGAGCCTGTGCCCCTGGACTGTGAAATTCACCAGTGCTCAGTTTTTTTCCTCCCTTTGGTGGAACAGGATGGCTAGAGGGGGCTGGGCTTTTGTATTTCCCTTCCTTCATGTGGAAGCTCAGAAGGGACTGGAGCTGGATATTTCCTTTCCTCCATGGGGGTTAGGCTCTGATAATCCCAGCAGGTTAGGCCCTAGCAAAAAAAAAAAAGTTTCTCCTGAGGGCCTGTCCTGTTAAGAAGAACAGAATGCTGTGGACTTATTTCAAAATGGTTCTTTTCCCCTCTCCCTGCCTAAAGCACCAGGAGATTATTCTCTGATCCTCACTGTGAGCACCTGGTAGAGCTACAGGAGTTAAAAGTAACAAAAGACAAAGTGTAAGGGTTACTTCCCTGTGTGCCCCCTGCCCCATGCCTGGGATCCCCCTGGAGCTTTTATATCTCAGGCTTGTTCACCCTGAGCCTCCAGCAGTTCCTCTGGTACAGTTCAGTTTTTCCTACCTTGGTACTGGCTCCCTCAGTGGTTGCTGCTTGTGGCTTTCTGTCCAGTAGGTTGTGATTCCCCATATCTGTCTGTCTCTCCAATTTGGGGGGCAGCAGTTTGCACTGTGGTCTTATTTCTCTGAGTGATCTAAGAAGAGTTGTTGATTTTTCAGTTTGTTCAGCTTTTTACTTGTTGTTAGAACTGAGTGGCAAATTCTAAGCTTTTTACATGCTGAACAGGAAAATGGAAGTCCTTACATCAGTATTTTAAAATCAGTGTAGAGGTAATAATCAGTTCATCCTGACAAAATTCCTCTTGGGCAAATCAGCATGACTCTGAGGTGATGGTTAAAACCCAACTGGCAGAGATGTTAAGCAGGTTACCCAAGGCCACACGGCAGGCTAAAAGCTGAGCAGGGATTAGAGATCTGGAGAGCCTGACTCCCAGCCCTGTATGCAGACTATACCACCTGTAAACAAACTAGCTAACAGCCAAATCAGGTAAATGTGCCTGAAGTGAGTCACTTGTGGCTGCCAAACTTGGCCTCTTTGCACAATCAGTAAGCTAAGGATCCAAAAGTCAGGGCCTTTTGCACACATATCATCACAAAACCCATCCCCGAGAGGCTGTGCTCCAAGGAGCAGGGGACTGACCATCTTCGGTGGTCACCACAGTGATTGTCCATTGCATTTGTATGGTGCTTCTCAGTTTCTGAAACACTTTTATGTAATTTATCTCAGATGTTCCTTCCAACTATACTAGGAGACTGTAAAATACAGTCTCTGTTTTGTTTTAAAAAGTGTGGTGAGCCAAGGAGGCCAACAAACCAGTGCTGGGTGCTGAATCTTGCCCTAATGAGTATAAAGAAATAAGCAGAAGGCCTCGTCTCCAGATGGACATAGGAGGTGATCTCTGAGGTCAGATCTAAGTAGGACAGACAACATTGCCCTGGCAGGGGTCAAGGTGGAGACTCAGCATAGGTAAGGGAACTGTGCACCTCCTGGTTACCAGTATCATCTTCATCATTTGGAAACTTCCTGGGAGACATGTAGTATTAGGTATATTAGTATTAGTATTAGTATAATATGCTTGGCCATGACTAGGGTATTAAAAGTCCTTCCCAAACCCAAATGAACCATCTTCCTGTTTCTTCCTGTCTCTGTCTTCCTTTCGCTATTATGTTAACCTCCACCCAGGGCCCCTGGCCTCACCCTCCCAGCCACTTCCGGCCTCCTGCACTCAGTCTCCTCCAGTCCTCTAAATTCATCAGCAGCCAGAATGCTACCTCTTGGGTCTCCCTGATCACTTACCACTCAATCCTTGACTGAGCTAGAACCACCCACCCAACTATTCTTTACTACAGTTGTCATCCAACAACATACCTGAGAATTTACAGAAATGTTATAGAAATTAAACTAGGGCTGTGAACAGCAGTGTTTTAAAAGTAGAAATAGAATTATGTCATCATGTCAGTCTACAAGGTATCCTCCCCTTCTTTCTGGGCACATGGTTAGACTACATTTCCCAGTCTTCCTTGTGGTTATGTACAGCTGTGTAACTAAATTCTTTCCAATGAAGTGAGTGGAAGTGTTGTATACGCTTTATTTTTTTTTCTGAATTTTAATTTTTTTTATACAGCAGATTCTTATTAGTCATCCATTTTATACATATCAGTGTATACATGTCAATCCCAATCTCCCAATTCATCAAACCACCAACCCCCTCTCCCATGCCACTTTCCCCCCTTGGTGTCCATACATTTATTCTCTATATCTGTGTCTCAATTTCTGCCCTGCAAACTGGTTCACCTGTACCATTTTTCTAGGTTCCACATACATGCGTTAATATACGATATTTGTTTTTCTCTTTCTGACTTACTTCACTCTGTATGACAGTCTCTAGATTCATCCGCGTTTCTACAAATGACCCAATTTCATTCCTTTTTATGGCTGAGTAATATTCCATTGTATATATGTACCACATCTTCTTTATCCATTCGTCTGTGGATGGACATTTAGGTTGCTTCCATGACCTGGCTATAGTAAGTAGCGCAGCAGTGAACATTGGGGTGCATGTGTCCTTTTGAATTATGGTTTTCTCTGGGTATATGCCCAGTAGTGGGATGGCTGGGTCATATGGTAATTCTATTTTTAGTTTTTTAAGGAACTTTCATACTGTTCTCCATAGTGGCTGTATCAATTTACATTCCCACCAACAGTGCAAGAGGGTTCCCTTTTCTCCACACCCTCTCCTACATGTAGCTGTCCAGTTTTCCCAGCACCACTTATTGAAGAGACTGTCTTTTCTCCATTGTATATCCTTGCCTCCTTTGTCATAGATTACTTGACCATAGGTGTGTGGGTTTATCTCTGGGCTTTCTATCTTCTTCCATTGATCTATGTTTCTGTTTTTGTGCCAGTACCATATTGTCTTGATTACTGTAGCTTTGTAATATAGTCTAAGTCAGGGAGTCTGATTCCTCCAGCTACGTTTTTTTCCCTCAAGACTGCTTTGGCTATTCAGAGTCTTTTCTGTCTCTATACAAATTTAAAAATTTTTTGTTCTAGTTCTGTAAAAAATGTCATTGGTAATTTGATAGGGATTGCATCGAATCAGTAGATTGCTTTGGGTAGTATAGTCATTTTCATAATATTGATTCTTCCAATCCAAGAGCATGGTATATCTCTCCATCTATTGGTATCATCTTTCATTTCTTTCATCAATGTCTTATAGTATTCTCAATACAGGTCTTTTGTCTCCCAAGGTAGGTTTATACCTAGGTATTTTATTCTTTTTGTTGCAGTGATAAATGGGAGTGTTTCCTTAATTTCTCTTTCAGATTTTTCATCATTAGTGTACAGGAATGCAAAAGACTTCTGTGCATTAATTTTGTATCCTGCAACTTTACCAAATTCATTAATTAGCTCTAGTAGTTTTCTGGTAGCATCTTTAGGATTCTCTATGTATACTACTACATCATCTGCCAAGAATGACAGCTTTACTTCTTCTTTTCTGATTTGGATAAGGTTATACCTTTCTAAGAATTTGTCCATTTCTTCGAGGTTGTCCATTTTATTGGCATAGAGTTGCTTGTAGTAGTCTCTTAGGATGCTTTGTATATCCGTGGTGTGGGTTGTGACTACTCCTTTTTCATTTCTAATTTTATTGTTTTGAGTCCTCTCCCTCTTTTTCTTGATGAGTCTGGC
>NC_041214.2:100870508-100916066 GCF_002837175.3 Physeter macrocephalus | reverse complement strand
TTTATAATTGTTATATCTTCTTCTTGGATTGATCCCTTGATCATTATGTAGTGTCCTTCCTTGTCTCTTGTAACATTCTTTATTTTAAAGTCTGTTTTATCTGATATGAGTATTGCTACTCCAGCTTTGTTTTGATTTCCATTTGCATGGAATATCTTTTTCCATACCCTCACTTTCAGTCTGTATGTGTCCCTAGGTCTGAAGTGGGTCTCTTGTAGACAGCATTCAGCAAGTGAATTCTATCTCCACTTCATTCAGTTGTTTTTCTGGGGTTTTATCTTGTTCCTTCACCTGGTACATAGCCCTCTGCCTTTTCATCTTGTCTATCTTTCTGTGAATGTGTTTTTTGTTCCACAGGCTGCAGGATTGTAGTTCTTCTTGCTTCTGCTGTCTGCCCTCTGGTGGATGAGGCTATCTAAGAGGCTTGAGCAAGTTTCCTTATGGGTGGGAGTGGTGATGGGTAGAGCTGGGTGTTGCTCTGGTGGGAAGACCTCAGTAAAACTTTAATCTGCTTGTCTGCTGTTGGGTGGGGCTGGGTTCCCTTCCTGTTGGTTGTTTGGCCTGAGGCAACCCAACACTGGAGACTACCCCAGCTCCTTGGTGGGGCCAGTGGCGGACTCTGGGAGGGCTCATGCTAAGGAGTACTTCCCAGAATCTCTGCCACCAGTGTCCTTGTCCTCATGGTGAGACACAGCCACCCCCCACCTCTGCAGGAGACCCTCCAACACTAGCAGATAGGTCTGGTTCAGTCTTCTATGGGGTCACTGCTCCTTCCCCTGGGTCTGATGCGCACACTACTTTGTGTGTGCCCTCCAAGAGTGGAGTCTCTATTTCCCCCAGTCCTGTCAGAGTCCTGCCATCAAATCCTGCTAGCCTCCAAAGTCTGATTCTCTAGGAATTCCTCCTCCCATTGCCGGACCCCCAGGTTGGGGAGCCTGATGTGGGACTCAGAACCTTCACTCCAGTGGGTGGACTTCTGTGGTGTAAGTGTTCTCCAGTTTGTGAGTCAGCCATCCAGCAGTTATGGGATTTGATTTTATTGTGATTGCACCCCTCCTACCGTCTCATTGTGGTTTCTCCTTTGTCTTTGAATGTCGGGTATCATTTTTGGTGAGTTCCAGTGTCTTCCTGTCGATGATTGTTCAGCAGTCAGTTGTAATTCTGGTGTTCTCGCAAGAAGGAGTGAGAGAACGTTCTCCTACTCCGCCATCTTGGTTCTGGGCAGCTGGGAGCTTTTGATTCGAAGGTAAAGCTCATAGGATATCTGCATACTCTTTAAAGGCCTATGCGATAAAAATTCTTCTCTTTTGTCCCCCACATTTTCTGTGGGCTGGATGATGTGGCCCTAAGGGTTGGCAGAGTCCCAGGGGTCTAAGAAGCCTGGGTTCCTTAACCACCTTTATGGAAAAGAGCTCTGCTGCAGCCCGGAGCACCTGCCTTGAACAGTTATATGAGAAACAAACTTCTATTGTGCTTGAGCCTTTATACATTTAGGGTGTATTTGTCATAGTAGTTCAGCCTACCCTAACTAATAAACCCATCAAGTGATTGAAAGCAGGTAAAACCATCACTAAGCTCTTACCTGACCCCGGAGAAGCATATATTGAAAAGGAAAAAATATCTGCCTAATGACAAATGGAAAAAAAACGCCATAGGTGAATGTGAATTATATTTGTATAAAATAGGATGGGGAAGCTTTGTGTGATGAAGGTTCTTGCAGCAAAGAACCTTTTGGGTTTTAATAGCTAACAGTCTCAGTGTGAGTTACTGTCACCCAGTTGATGAAAATATATTCCTTGAGGACAGGTTCCTTGTTAATGGATGGGGCTGACACATACTAGGTAAATAAGAAATACTTAACTTCAATCAAATCAAGATCAAGGTAGGATAGAGTCTCAACACCAGCACATTTCTAGAAATGGAACATAGCCAACTTTGAGAGCCAAACTTTTGAGAGCCAAACTTTTAAAGAGATATTAACAAAGTCAAATGTCCAGAGAAGGGAAAGGGATCAAGGGTAGTAAAGTCTGAAACCATGTCAGATGAGGAGCATTAAGGGAGTGTAAATGTCTACCCTAAAGGAGTGTGTGTGCAGGCACGTGCGCATGTGTGTGTGTGTGTGTGTGTGTGTGTGTGTGAAGGGGGAGGGAGGGAAGGAGAGAGGTAGTGAGAACCACAATTGCCTTTCAGTAATTTGAAGGGTTGTCATGGAGAAGAGGCACTGTATTCCACATCCCTTAAAATGTAAAACTGGAACTGAACTTCTGCTTTATGTAAAAAGAGCTTTGCAACAAGTACAGCTCTTGGACAATGGAACAGGCTGCCTTGGAAAGAACTAAACTTCCCCTCAGAGGAAGTATTTCATCCAAAGCTGGCTGCTGCCAATTGAGGACATTGTAGAAGGTTATCCTGCACTGGGTGTTAGATGAGACAGTGAAGGTCTCTTCCAAAGGCTTCAGGACCCTGTGAAAGATAGTCCTCCAGAAGCTTACACTAATAGGACATTCAGGAGATTCTCTGTTTTGGGATCACCTGCAGTTTCCAACAGTCTCTGTACCAACTCTTAGTCTTTCCCATGAGGGGGACTCTGGCTGGTTAGAAGATGAAGGGGCAAAAGAGATCTTGGAGAAAGGAAACCAAATGCTAAGTCAGAGAATACATGATCTAGTTATTTTCTTCAAAGTCTAGTTTCGGGAGCGGGGGGTGCAGCTGATAGAGAGAGAAACAAAGCCATTAGCCCCTCAATATGTCCCCTACCAAATTACACCAGTTTAGTGGAAGTTCTAGTCCAGAATACTCCTGGAAAGATAAAGCCAATTGTTCACCTGGTCTTAAGAGAGCAGTACCTGGTAAGTAGAAGGAAAGACTGACTTTACCTTGTAGGTTCCTTATGATGATCAGGCCCAGTTAGAGACAAAGGCCCCCAAAAAGCAGTATGAGGGTATCCAGGGTGTTGGGGAACTGCAGGGGTGTGAGGAGGAGTGGGGAAGAGTTTTGCCTACCTTGCAGTTTAGCCTGGGGCCTTGGTGTATCTCTGAGAACTTTCTGGGCTGATACCATTGTTTGCCAGCACTCAAGTTGGGATGTCAGGACTTGTTTATAAACTGTAAACACCTTACTACAGCTCAGCCCAGTCTTCCCCATCTAGGTCAGTCTGGTCTCCTTGGGTTCAAGGCTGGGTCTGCTCAGTCTCCCTCTGGGAGAAAGAAGGGAGAAGGAACAGAAGGATGCTACCTGTGCTAAATATCTTCCCATATGAAGGAAGAACCTGTCGGTTACCCATTCTCACGTGAGCCCCACAGTCCCACACTTTATCTCTTCCATGTCCAGTATGATTATTCTACAACTTCTCTGTCAGGGGAGTTACAGAACCCATTCACACTGGCTGGCTCCTAAACACCCAGAAACCTAGCAGAGAGTACTGGACAGTACAGAAACCTAAGACAGAGGACAGGTAGGCACTACAAGCTGTTTGAGGGGAAGTTATGGTGAACTGCATCGTCGAGAAAGAGGAAATGAATTTGAATCTTGAAGAATGAGCAGGACTCAGTCATGCAAAGAGAAGTGAGGGAATTTCAGGTGGAGAGACTATACAAGGAGAAGAGAGTATAAAAGAGTATGTTAGGAGCCAATGCGTGGAAGAGTCAGACTGGAAGGATCTACTGAGGGAACTCAGTGGTTGGTGCAACACTTCTCACAACCTTCAGCTTCCATGTACCATTCCAGCCCCATCCATGATTGTTTGGGAGTCTCTAGACAGGAGTGAGCATTCTATGGTTGAGGCCGGTAGATTAGGGAATGCATAGAAAAGGTTTATCTGCAAGGAATCTGGCAAAACCTCCATGAAATGTTCACATCAAATGGAGAAAAGTTGACTGGTTAGAAGTATGGTTAAATAAATTTATGGCTGGTTCAATCATGGACCAAAATTATACTCATCTCTTGCCCCAAATCTGCCACTGCTCTTGTTTTCCTTATCTCTATCATTGGCCATTCACCCAGTAGAAGTGGTAGTGGATCCTTAAAAAAAGTCACCTCACACCCAGATCAGTGTACCTCTGGAGTTTCCCATGGTATGAGTTGTCACAGTAGAGGTACTTAATGGCCTTAAAGGCAGTCAACTTTCTCTAGGACCTAAATGCAGGCCATGAAACACCATGGTCCTATATATTTCACATAGTATGTAGGACCCTTGTATTTTCCATTTCTAGGGTAGTGAAAACCTTTTATTCAAATTGACATCTAGGTATGCTAGACTGCTTAAATAAATTAATGTTTCCATTTAGACTAACTCACTGTGGTAAGAATAAGAAGTTCAAGTGCCAACGCCCCACATAATGTTCTTGCCATTGAAAAATATGAATTATGTCTATGTTTTCCTACTAACACTCACTGACTAGCATAATCATAGTGATTGACCTATATCTAGCATTTTGTGTAAAACACATATAAATGAGAAGACAATAGTAGAAAGTTTAGAGAAGAGAGGACTGGTCATAGGTTGGAAGGAATGGTGGGAGATGTTTTTATAGTTCATCAAGACACAAATAGAGATGGCTATTTTGTTTCTTGTGGGTCTACTGAGAAATAAGTAAAAATTTAAAAGATTATGTAATCTAAAGAATGACCTGGAAATATGGAACATAGTGGATCAAAAAGTACCAAACCAGGGCTTCCCTGGTGGCACGGTGGTTGAGGGTCCGCCTGCCGATGCAGGGGACACAGGTTCGTGGCCCGGTCCAGGAAGATCCCACATGCCGCGGAGCGGCTGGGCCCGTGAGCCATGGCCACTGAGCCTGCGCGTCCGGAGCTTGAGAACCACATTCCTGGTGATTCTTGAAGAATAAGGATCCAGCAGCAGTCTGACCTGGAAGTCAAAGAGTTAATGGGATAGTAGTTTTCCAAATCATAAGAGTGTATAATCTGTGGATGATCAAGGACGCCAGTTCTAGAAGCCAGATGCTTCCTTGAGCAAGATGAGGCTGCTGCAGAGCTGTAATCTGCCAGTTGGAAGAGGTTGTCTGTGACAGAACCTATCTGAAAATTTGATCAGGAATTTCTTCCCAAAGGGGACAACATCCCTGCCTTTTATTTGGAAGTCTGCTTTTCTTTCCCTGAAATTCTTAAAGCAGTGTAATGATTCTTTCCTAAAGGAAAGTTGCTGTTCTTGCTAGAATGGGCTTTGAACTGACTTTCTCTCTAATCCTTCTGGTGCAGAAAACTTGTTGCTGAGTTAATGAAGAGGATCAGTAAGTGAATGAGCTGGACAAACACAAGGGAAGACCACCTTAAGATAGCGAGGGAGCTAGAGGCTTGTCTTTGTGAGATGCTGACAGTGCACAGGACCCACTATAACATATAGGGTGGTACCAGAGGATAGCAAGGCAGCCACTTGTTTCAAACTAAGGGACAGGAATTGAGTGTATATGATGAGAGGAAAAGACACAGTTGAAAGGAGAGAGTTTCAACTGGCCCCCTCTATGGCTCTGCCTGAGTTCAAAGGTCTGTGGAGCTCTCTCAATTTATTATATACCTATGGACTTGCTGGATAATCAGGAGAAAACAGTCCATTAACCAACCATAAGTCCAAACACTCTCAATATTTTCACACACTCACCAACCGCAATGGACAGTGAAGTCTAAACGCAGCACTTTTAGGTGGAAAAAAAGTCTAATTAAAATGCCTTTTGAAAAAATCCCTTAAATTTCCTGTTATACCTTCTTTCAACAAGTTGTTACACCATTTTTATACCATCTTTCATTGTTATACCAGCTTTCAACAAATGCAACATAATTTTGTGGGTGTTTTCCTTCAGTTGGGTAGGAGATAAAGCAGTAGACTTTTATTTAAAGGATCATGTTTTATAAAATAAATTATTTCTTTAAACACAATTAGATCATATTATGAGATACATCTAGGAACCAAGATCAAAAAAGAACAAGGGAAGAGTAGATTCACATCTCTCATTTCAGCTCATCTAACACTACTCACTGAGTTGAAAGATTGGCAAATCATCCTCACTATTTAAATGACCCTCTCTCCTTTCCTTCTTTCTTTCTTTCTTTTTCTTTTCTTTCTTCTGTTTTCTTTCCCTAACACATATTATTGAACTCATGTCAGTTAAAAACACATGGCGCTCGACTCCATGGTTCATGGGCATATCCTCTCCCAAGAACCTAAGTAAGAACCAGAACTAAAAGGTAGGGTCCAACACTTGAGACTTTAGCTTCAGGACCACTTGGCCTCTGGAAAGTACCTTGCTGTTAACTGCTGTCTTTCTCAATGTGTGCCCCAGATGCTGGCCCTTAATTATCATACTTTTCCCATCGATGATACCTCTTCCTATCTTTGTGTTCTTTACACAAGTCTTGGATGACACCTTTGGTCCAGAAGACCTTAATTAAGAAGAAAATACAGATTTATGGGAAAGAGACCTGGAAAATCTCAAACAGACACATCTTTATTGCAGCCCTCTGGATCTGTGAGAGAGAACAGGGCCCAGAAGGATCAGCTCTGGACTTGCTCCAACTTGAGGCTTTCAGTCACTCCCTTCTCTTCAAGCTCCCCACTCGGGCCAATTTTAATCTTTCAGTCTTTCTCCCTCCTCCATCGTCCTCTGTTTATTCACCTTTTCCATTCCCTTGGCTCATTTTCTCATTCTTTCTGATCGCCCTGCTCTCTCACACTCAATCCCCTCGCGGATCATCTTTCTGTTGGAGACTATGCTGACGGCCTCTTTCCAAGAGCAGCAGGTTTGAATCAGCTCCAGTTTAAAATGAAGGTGGCGGGGGGCGGTGAGGCCAGGAGGGGATATCAGCTCTCTCGTGTCCAGTGTTCCAAGTGCACAGCCCTCCCCTAGACCTTCTGGCTCCCTTCTCTGTCTCTGTCTCTCTTTCCTCTCTCCCTCCCTCTCTGCTCAGACATCCCTCCACACACAGGTGCTTACAAAAGAAGGCCTAATAATCCCTTGCAGGCAAGACCAGAGACTCCCCACGCCCACCCCCAGTCAGGCAGCTGGTTTCCATTAGATGTCCCAAGCCCTATAAATATTCTCTTTTCTCACTTATCTCTTATTATTTTTCCTTTCCCTTTCTCATGTTCCCCTCCCTGCCTCTGGATTCCCTCCTGGGAGGAGGCCTAAATTAAGAAGGGAAGGCATGCCAAACTTTGCATTAACCATCTTGTCATAGCCCAGGCCTCTGGCAGAGCAGAACCCAGAAGTGATGGCTTCTTGTTTGTCCAGTTTGCTGCTTCACACACACCAAAGGTTGAAATCCTGCCAGGAGAGCAGAAGGGTTGAGCTCACCTGAGCTCGAGGATGCTGCCAGGGTCTGCAGCATCTCTGTGCTCTCCGCCGTACTGCTGGCTGAGCCTTTTGAGTCCTCTCTGTCTTGCGCTTTGCACTGAGTGGTGGATGGTGTCTTGGGCACAGATCTGGAGGGGGACATTCTAGGGTGCAGATCCCAGCCTCTTTGTACACAGGCAACGTGACCTCAGGCAAATTAACCTGACCTCCCTCATTTGTAAAATTGTGCTGATGACACCTACCTCAAAGGGCTGCTAGGAGGATGAAAATGAAGTAACTAGTGGGAAAACATTTAGCTCAAGTCTGCACTTTGCAAACACTAGTTCTCTCCTCCTGCCCCTTCCAGTAGGATTGACTGTGGAAAAACCCACCCTCCTTTTTTACCTCCTGCTACACCTTCCAAGTAATTAACTGAACAATTAGAGAAGAATTAACCCCTAAATACCCAAGGTCTGAGTTGGGGAGTGTAAAATGTTTGCTTCTTGATAAATGTTTGCTCTCTAAGATAAAGAAAGAGACAGAGGAAGAGTGAATGTAAAAGGCTTAAACTAGAACAATGGTTACAATTGTGAGTACTTCTTATAAACCAGGCAGCAAGAAGCCATGTCATTATTGAGTCAGTGACCCCAGAGCAAAAGATCCTCCAGGGCTGGGTGGGAGGAAGTGGGGGAAATCCAGGCACCTCATTCTAAGCCATGAATGCAGCCTTCAGAATCAGGCTGTTTCTGGGTCTGGATTCAAGCTCCAGTCCTTCCTAGCTGTTGAGCTTGAATGAGTTATTGATCTTTCTGTGCTTCTTTTCCTCTTCTGTGAACGAGGATAATAATATAACTGGCTTCACAGGATTGTTGCAAAGATTGAATGAGCTAAGATAGTTCACTGCCCTTCAAACAGTGCCTGGCAGAGTAAGTGTGCAGGAAATGTTAGCCATCGGTCCCATCCAGCAAATCAGCCCTGGTGTCTTATAGCTTTACTCTTCCATCGTGGCCGTTCCCAAACAGACCCACCCACAGGGCACTGATCCAGCAGGGAGCTGCCCCTCCCACCTCTGCACACCCCTCAAAAGGAGTCCAGACACTTTGGTGGCTCTGGAGGAATTCCAATCCTCACAGTAGAACAAACCCTAGAAGCCCCTTACCTGGCCTTCCCATGCGGGGATGACTTTTAGGAGGGCATGCACTGTGACCACAGGGATGCCCCTCCTGATCCTCAGCCATCCACGTGCACCAACTCCATGGCCTTCCTTAGACCACAGCCTTTGTCTGGGAGTGCAGCCATGACAGGCAGCAGAGACCAGTCCAAGCAGAGCCAAAGGTCTTCAGAGTGCTTCGGGGGAACAGTGGTGCTGGGTGTGCCCACTCTGTCTGTCTCTTGGGCTGAGGGTGAGTGGAGAATAATGCCCTCCCAGCTTAGAGTCAGGCATAGCACAGAATCCCAAGGCCTTAAATTCACGGGATTGAATCCCCTGTCTTCTGAACACAAATCAATCTAGATGGAAACTTGATAAGCTTTCTTGTTTGTTTGTTTGTTTGTTTTGGCTAACTTCTTTGCTCTATAAGTCAGCCTTCTCATACACTGGAGTCAGCTAGACCTGATTCTGTCACATCCTCACTGTGTGACCTTGGGCAAATTGCTTAACCTCTCTGAGCCTCCATTCATTAATCTATAAAATGGGACTAACAACTTTACCACCTTACAGATGTATCGCATCTTTCTTAACAGACTTTAGCTGTGGCTACTCACTCTTATTACTATTATTTTGTCACTTTGCTATAGTTTAATTCTACTTCCTCTTATTCTGTCCTTAGTGCAGTCAGAAAAACAGGTGGTCACCATCATTCCTATATATAACTACCTTCCAGAGACCTGAAAACAGTTAATAAGTCACTCTTCAGCCTCTGATCTTCAGGCTAAGCAATGCCAATTTCTTTCATCTTCCTCCTAAGGTCCTACCTGAAAATCTTGAATGATTTCATTTTTACCTTATGGTCTATCTCTAAATTATTAACATCTCTGGTATTTAGTGCCCAAACATAAATGTATAATTTTAATCAGGGCCTGATAAAAATGTTGCCCATAGTGAATATAAAGTTTAATTCATCTAATTCATGCTTAGCCTGGGTGCCCACTAGTACCCTATATAGAGAATAATATATACATGTATATATGTATATATACATGTATTTATACATATATACACATATATATAATATTTTTTGTATATAAATGTTAAACAATTCAAATATGAAATAGGGAAGAAAGGTCAGTGTTTGTTCCTTTAAGAAGGCAACCCCACAACTTATTTGTTAAACTTTGTCCTATTTGCTGGAGAAGGAAAAAAAGAACTACCAAAAGGAACTCTGAAGGAAATATTAAAGTGAGAAGAAAAGCTCTAAAGAAAAGAGACGCTTTCTGCCCCCTGAACCTTCCTTGCTCGATTCTCTTCTCCCACCGTGACAGTGCAGCTCATGTAAGTCTGTGCTCCACTAGGCCCCTGCCGAGTACGGCTGGGGTAAGACAGGAAATCGCCACTCAGAAAATAAATGACCTGTCCCAGAGTCTTTTGTTAATGAGTCCAGGGCATAATAAATCAAGGTGACCCAGTCTCAAGAAACACAAGCCTGTTTAAAAACAAAAAAAAAAACCCTGAAACCCCCAAGCCCCAGAGGTGAAGAGGAGGAGAAAGGCGAGAGGGGACCGCAGGGAGTCCTTATAAATCACACCCGGATGAAACTAGTGCAGATGTTTTCCAGTTTCAGACCCACTCAAGAGGCAGAGAACAGACATATGTGGATGTGAATGGAAGGGGCTGTCTGTTTGGGAGGCGAGACAGGAGACAGCAGCGCCGTCTCCATAGACCTGGGGGACACAGCGCCTCCTCACTCTTGGCATTCCCAGGGCTGTTAGTGGCACAGGTCTGCGAGCTCCTTCTTAGTGTCTTCTAGTTGTCCACTTGGCTTTTTCATCTCGTCCCGGGTCTCCCTCTAATCAGCATGGCCGGAGTGTTTGGAGTAAGTGGCCTGCCTAAACCCCCCTTGGAGAAGAGAAGCAAGAGCTTCTTGTGTCAGATGTGGCTCCCAGCTTCCTAGTGTGGCAGGCTCCTGTAAGAGAGGGGGGCCAGGTAAACCACGAGAGGGTCTTAGCTTCCCAAGGGAACTGCAAGTTCTCTGAGGGTGAAATTTAACAGTACAGAAAGAATGTCACATTGGAAATAAATATATAAATAAATAAATAAATAAATAAATATTCCAGTATGTGCTAGAAAACCTGGAGCCTATAGATCTCGGGTGAGCTGTAATGTGAGACCCTGTTATATGCAGAGGGCTTTCACCTAGAGCCATTAATAGCCTGGTAAGATAGATGTCATTGTCCCTATTTGACAAATGCAGAAACTGAGGCCAAAAGAGGCTAAGGAAAAACAACAAAAGGCATTTGTCATGCATTTTGCAGTTTGTATAGTGTGTGTGGTAGGTGAAACAGGTTGTTCTTCCCTTGGCTACAGATGAGGAAACCTGGGATGAGAGGGATGAAAAAAACCTCTGCAGGTCACGCAGCTAATGTGTGGAGGAACTCGGGTCCACACCCAAGCTTTCAAATCCGTCTGTTGTCCTTTCTATTCAACACAGCTATTTGCCAGTGTCCCATGATGAACGTTATGCTATTAAGGCACGGATGATGAAACAGGGAGACTAAACTTTGGCCGAGGTTCACGACTATTCAGTGTTTAGAGGAGCTGTAATGTGAGACCCTGTTATATGCAGAGGGCTTTCACCTAGAGCCATTAATAGCCTGGTAAGATAGATGTCATTGTCCCTATTTGACAAATGCAGAAACTGAGGCCAAAAGAGGCTAAGGAAAAACAACAAAAGGCATTTGTCATGCATTTTGCAGTTTGTATAGTGTGTGTGGTAGGTGAAACAGGTTGTTCTTCCCTTGGCTACAGATGAGGAAACCTGGGATGAGAGGGATGAAAAAAACCTCTGCAGGTCACGCAGCTAATGTGTGGAGGAACTCGGGTCCACACCCAAGCTTTCAAATCCGTCTGTTGTCCTTTCTATTCAACACAGCTATTTACCAGTGTCCCATGATGAACGTTATGCTATTAGGGCACGGATGATGAAACAGGGAGACTAAACTTTGGCCGAAGTTCACGACTATTCAGTGTTTAGAGGTAGCTGGAAGGTAGGTGAATGGACAAGAAGAAACCGGCCAAAGGTTTTTCTCATTCTCCTTGTTGTATAAAACCTGTCATCCGGTCATTTCCCTTCCTCTTTATAAGCATGGCCTCCTCTGGTCACTCTGTCCTACTTACCGTTGTTTCAAAAGAAATGACATCACATCAACTGCTTCGTTTTAAAATTATTGCCATGCTGAATTCAATTCCAGTGACCATCATCACCACTACTAGTTTGTTTACTTCCTCTAAACTTCTTAATCGGGATTGTCATTTACCCTAGGAAAAACTGAGATCAGAGTGACTTGCCCGGGATCGCGGATTAGAATGGAGATCTTTCCCCCTAGCCTGGACTGCTTCCAAAACAAACACAAGTAGCCAGACATCTTTTTCCATCTCAATTTTTTTTTCCTATTGCCCCAGTTCTTCAGTGAGAGATGTCACTGTCTCCCTCCAGGGTTCTCCATAGACCTCCTATACCAGCTCTGCTTCTTTTTAAAATTCGACAATGAGCATTATGCTCTAATCCAAATGAGAGTCCGAGTGTTGGTTCAACCAGACACAGTCGTCAGCCGTGAGAGGAAGATGCCACAGCAGGCCACCTAAAACAGACCAAAATAAACCCATAGCTTTAAATTGGCCCAGGACCTAGATCTGCAGGACAGCAGGCACATCCATGAAAATTAGGACTATTCCAAGTATTGGGGGTAGAATAGCAGCCTTCTACCAAGGCAGAATACTGCTTAGACTTCCTTTTCTTGTTTTTTGTTGGTTTTTGGTTTTATTGTTTTGTTTTGGTTTTTGGTTCTGCTCTATGAGTTCAAATCTTTCAAACTCAGATGTTGACTCTCAGCTGGGTACCCAGAGCCAAGAACCCCAGGATGTGGGCATTTCGGTGAATTCTGGCATATCAATTTTCTGTCATAAAAGACAGTCAGTCATTCAACATGTTATCTTGGATTCCTACTATGTACCAGGGACTGTGGTCGGTGGTGAAAAGTTTGAGACTTATGTTTTATAGTATCCTGGCCACTAACTATCTGGGAGACCTTGGGTAAGACCCTCCCCCTTTATGGATGGCAATTCCTGCCTCAGTTCAGGGGAATCTGTGCTGGTGGAGTAGGCCTGGGAACAGCACCTAAGGAGAATAATAGTGTCCTCTTAATTTACTTACGTAAAGAACTGGAAAAGGAGGTAGAAGTGGAGACTATATTTTGCGAGGAAATCAAGCTTTGCCATGTAAGCTGGGGCTGGTGGGGGGCAGGGAAGAATGGCTACCGAGTTTTAAAAATCCATTATATATGTCACAAAAAAATTCTCAAATACAAATATGTGTATCACTGTATGCTCTTTTCTGGTACATATTTTATTTAGCTGTAATCAGTTCTTGCATAATATCCTTTGTTTTATCTGTTATTTTGTATATACGTTTTGTGTATCATAGAGTGTATGTTTTTCCCATTGCTTTTAGTAGATAAGAGCATTCCATCCTATCATACCTTACGTTTCTTATTTACTCACAAATGGTGGGACATTTGGAATATATTGGTTTATTAATAGCACTGGTATAACTTTCCCCCTAAATTACTTCTTTTGGACATTCATGAAAAAAATTAAATTTCTAGATCAATGATGTGATCTGTTTCCAAATACCTGATCCATTTATAATAGCATCAGCAGTTTATCAGCATTTTTGGTTTTCTGTAACCCTTTCTACATTGCATATAATAATTTAAATTTCTTTTTGATAACCTAAAATTGTATGTTTCCACTAACTTCTATGAAATTGTTTATATTTTAATTTCTTTCACTATTACTGAGGCTGATCTGTTTTCTATGTGTTGAATAATTTTCCGTATTTCTTCCTATGTGAATAATTTATTCATGTCTTTTGACCTCAGGTACAATGATTTTTGAAAAACATGTTAAGGCTTTTGTGGGCCAAATTCTTAAGCATTACTGATGTTGTGGATACCCAAATGTGGAAACATTCATCATTAGGAAAGTAGAGATTTTTGTCTATTTTGTTCACTGAAGTATCCCAAGCACCTAAAATAATGTACACAGCAGGTGCACGTTATATAAGTATTGAATAAGTGAATAAATATTTATAAGATACCGACTATGTATTGGGACAAATATGAGCATTCAATTTTGGCATGGAAAATGAGAAGAAGGTAAGGTCAGAATAGGTGGGAGTAGGAGAAGGGGTGTTTCTCACTTGAGAATTTTAAAAATTCACACAAGGTAAAGTGGCAAGGTAAGAAGCTACTGAGGTATCCCTCTAGTTAATACCTTGACATCGTCAAAACATGGCACAGGTATTTGTGTGTTTTATCTGCTTCCCTCGTTACTACGTGCATTAAAATGTCAGACCAACATCAGTATTATCACAGTGTGAACCGAATTCAAGCAACACACATTTTCTCAGCTTTTACTGTAATATGCAGGCACTGAACTAGCCACAGGATACTAGTCCAAAGATCAGAGTCCCTGTGTGTGCATGCAACAGAATACTATATATCAAGAAGAAGGAACAAATTACTGGTACAGACTACAATGTGTATAAAACTCAAAAACTTCATGCTAAGTGAAATTGAGATGCAAAAACTATGTATTGTATGATTCCACTTATATGAAATTTCCAGAAAAGATAAATCTATCAAGACAGAAAGTAGATTAGTGGTTCCCTGGGGCTGGGGAATGGGGTGACTGCAGATGGGCACAAGGGGCCTCTTTGGGGTGGTAGAGTTGTTCTGATACTAATGGATTGTGGTGATGATTGCACAATTCTGTACAATTACTGAAAAACCATTGAATTGTACACTGAAAATGAGTGGATTTTATGGGATTTTAATGATACCTCAATAAAGCTGTTTAAAGGAAAAGAGTGGCTACCATGACCTTTACCCTGTCGAAACAAAGCAAAACACAGTCCCCAGAGGAGGCAGGCAGTTAGAGCACTGTCAGTTAAGGGCTGCCATGGAGGTGAGCCCTGGGGGTTCTGGGGGCACTCAGGCACCTAACCCAATCCTGGCGCTCAAGGGAAGTTTCTCAGAGGAGATGATGTCTGCCTGGGAGAAACTGTTCCAGGCAGAGTAAATGGGAGTGGGAGAGTAGGAGAGGCGCCACACCAAGTCAGTGACAGCAGTATCCATGTCATGGGAGGCAGTGCTGAGACCAATGCCCATCTTGTTTTGAGTTTAGCAGGTTTCAGAGGAAGCTAAACGCTGGGAAAAGCTTTGCATATGAATGATAACTATCATCTACTAAGCACCTTGCCATGAGGCAAGAACTGTGTATTCAGTAACAGCAACCCCACAAGGCAGGATTACAGATGAAGAAACAGGCAAAGAGAGGCTACTTGCTAGGAGTAGCTTCCCTAATACAAGCAGCAGAGCTGGACATACGCTTGGGTCTGAAGCCATGCTTTTCCCATTCTGCTATCTCCTTTACCACTATGCAGACACATGACTACTACCAGTGTGGAATCAATGACCTTTGCTGAGAAGGATGTAAGTTTTGCTGATTTACTCTAAAGAATTCATAAAACTCATCTGCAAAGAGTTTTGCAAATGCAGTTGGACAGGGTCTCAGAGCCACAGCCTTTGTAATTTATCACCATCCTTAGCACACTGCTCTGTATACAGCAGGCAGGCATTGAAAATGTGCTTTTAGCTTCAGATGTGTGAGTAAAATCCGATAATCTTGGTTCACGATAAGTTAAAGAATGTTGACTTCCTAAAGAGCTAGAAAATTCTGAAAGGCCACAGAAATCTAATCCGTAACACATAGCCATAATCCAAAAATCCTCATTAAATGCCTTTCAATAATATTTTTAGATGATCACACAAAGAGCTTAAAATGGTAAGACCAAAACAGAAACATGATTTCCTTTAAAAATGTGTTTAATCTCTCTTTTAGATTATTTGAGAATTGCTCCTTTCCCTCAACTTTGGCCCAAGTGTATCTACCCCTTTTGGGAAATTGTGAGTCAGCTTGGGTGAGGCAAAGACACACATTCTTCTCTTGAAAGAATAGACTTGCATTCCTATGAGTAAAATAAATTAGGTTCAGTTTCTCTGTCCATTAATTATGTGGAATAAACAACCTTCCCCTGCTCAGAAGGAAGCCCAAGAGACCAGCACAAATTTCCTCCTCAGACTCAGGGGAAAGATCACTTGACCATCCAGGAAAACGCCTGTGGTCTGAGAGGACTCAGAGCATTGGAACAGGCAAGGTTCTGCCGCCAGATGTTTGTAAGAAATACACTGATGGAGAAAATCCCATGATACAATCCACAGAGGACTGCTGCGTTGCGGGGAGGGGCTGGAATTGCAGAAGAACAACAGAGTGAGAAGGAATTTGCATCCAATTCTGCCCCCCAGGAACATCCAATCCTCAACCCTGAAGACAGCCCATAGAGTCGAGGGAAGGTACTGCCCCCTGCCCGCCAAGCACTTATGTTATTTTAGTTAGAGTCTTAAAAGATGCCAGGAACATCACTCCCGGGAAAGGGGGTAGGTAGGAGAAAGGTAATGCAGGGCCTCTGACATTCTGTAGTCAAATTGAACCGGCTGGGATTTGCAGAAGCGTGGAACGTCACCAGTGCCAATCTACAGACAAGGAGAAACATGGCTAATGAGAGGGAGGTTTCAGAGCTGGAAATGTGTTTGTGTTTTTGGCCTTTACACACTTGTGACCAACACTACTGTTCATCATCCGCTTCTTCCATACTAAGAGAACCTTGATTTTATTATAAGGTGCAACAGTGCTGTCATTGAAACCACTCAGCTTCCCAGACTCCACTGTGGCCAGGGCAGGCCACGTGATCCAATACTGGCCAATGAGATAATGAACAGAGCTCGCCGGAGTCAGGTTTTGAGCAATTGCCATGCTTTGGCCTCTTGCTCTTTGTGCTGCGCTTCAGACGCGAGTGTGGACGCCGGGACCAGCCTCTTTCCCTGAGAGAAGGACGGCCAAATGGCAGGCTGGCGAGCAGAAATGCTGAAGCAGCTCAGATATTTGATGATTCCCAGCAGACACTGCACTAACGCTGGCCTACCACCTGTGAGTCATATCTTTAAGGCGCCGTTTGTTGGGTACATGGTTGCCTGCAGCCAAACGTAACCCCTAACTGCTAGCAATTTGAAATGAGTTAAATTCAGCAGAGATCACCTTTGATGTGCTAGGTTTGGGAATACGAGGATGAGAATGATAAAACCCACTACCCTCAGAGAGTTCACGAACTAGTGCACAAGAGAAGATACATAAGCAAACTATTCTAGTGTAGTCGATACCTTCTAAAGTGGAGGTTTGTTAAAAGTGTTATGGGAACAGTCATCATTATTAATAAGGAAGCAAAATATACTGGGGTAAACTGTGTGGCGTTATAAATTATCCTCACCCCTTATAATACGTATACATATATAGGTAAATCCGATAAACTCACTGAATAGCCACAATTCATATTATTGATATTGCCTGTCAAATCATGAAGTCACAGTTATTTTATCCTCCCATAAGTACCACTTTACACTTGTTTATTTTCTCTGGTGGGGTCAGAGGACCTCCATATTTCGTAAGTAAATTTCTCAAACCTTTGTCAATTCCTTATATACAAGAGAAACCCCAAGAAGTCCATGGAAAAATAAACTCAGTCTCAAAGAGAACTAGTAACAAAGGACAGTCTGGTCTGAAGCACACCCAGAAGTGAATGCCAAAGTGCAGTAGCAGCATTTTCACCCAGGGCACCTACTGCAGCAAAGGCTGCCCTGCCTTTCTCCCTAATTTGTGATTCTCTCGGGTGCATTCCTCTTTCCTTGTCTGCTTCCTGCCTCATTCCCCAACATCCCTCCCTAGTCTTCTGGCTGGCATCTATTCCTCCCACTTTCTCACACGGTCCATCTCTCTCTCTCCCTTATCCAACCATGAGTTAAGAATAATAATTTTTTTAATGTTATTTGCTGCTTTTATTGAAGAGATTTTTATCCAAGATTTTAATTTTTTGAAGTTGATGATTAAATTAATTGATATTTCACAAAAACAAAAACAAATTGCTTTAAAATTTTTGAAGAGGTAATACATTCACACGTTTCAAAATTTAGGAATTTTGAAAGTATATATGTAAAATATCTCCCTCACATCTGCCACCTAGCTCTCTTGCTCAGGACAACCAACATTACCAGTTTTGTGTGTATCTTTGCATAGCTATTTTATATACAGGTAAATATGTACACCTATTTCCCCACTTTGTTCTACAAAAAGATGGCATATACTACATACCTCTTTTTTTTCACTTAATATATATTAAAAATCTTTCAGGGACTTCCCTGGTGGTCCAGTGGTTAAGACTCCGTGCTTCCAATTCAGGGGGCACGGGTTTGATCCCTGGTCGGGGAACTAAGATCCCACATGCTGCGGGCCGCGGCCAAAAATAAAAATAAAAAAAAATCTGTCATAGCAGCACATAAAAAAGCATTCTCATTCTTTTTTAAGCTGAAAATGTTTCTTTCCATAAATGTATCATAATTTAGCCCCCACTGGTGGACATTTGTTTCCAACCTTTTATTATTTAAAATAATGATACAATAAATAGCATTATATATGCATCATTTCACAGATGAGAGAGTATTTTAGGATAAATTCCAAGAAGGGAGTAAAATAGTATGAACACTTGTGATTATGATAAATATTGCCAAATTTCTTTTCATAAAATATATTATTTTATGCTTCTACTTACAGTATATGGAAGTGCCTATTTCCCTAAACCCTCACCAACTCAGTTTATCAAACTTTTTGGACTTTGTCAATTTGATAGGTGAAAAATGGTCTGTCAGTGTAGTTTTAAGTAGTATCTCTTATTATGAATGAGATTGTCCATCTTTCACACATTTCAGAGCTATTTGCATATTCTTTTCTATTAAATATCTATTAAATATCCTTTACCCTTTCTTCTATTGTGTTGGTAAGATTTTTTTATTGCTATTTTCCAAGTTATTTATTCATGAGGGAAAGTAACCGTTTGTGATATAAGATGCATATTTTCCCCCAGTGTGGCATGTGTCTTTTGATTCTGCTTATCAAGGACTTTTACCTGGCAGTTCATATGTAGTCAAATTGATTAATCTTTTCACTTCTGATTTCTAGCTTTGTTTCATGCTTAGAAAGGCCTTCTGATGGAAGAGGAGTTTTTTATAATTACCTTCTTGATTATACATTATATTGACTGTCAATCAATAAGTTGTTTCTTATGTGACTAGTGCAGGTTAGAGAATGATCAGGAATCAAAGCAGATGGGGGATGGGATGCAGGTGGTGAGAATCTGGGTTCAGATCCTCTCCACTCCTGGTTATGTAGCTAGGTAAGAAGGCTTGGACTTATTCTGACATCCACTCCATCCATTTGTCTGCTGTAGGTGAATGAACATGTCCAAAGCTCCACAGGCTAAGTGTATGTGAAAGTGAAAGGAGGATTCTACGATGCTTTGATGACACGTGTGCATAAACATTTGAATTTCTTCACCTCTGCGTATCATAGTGTCATGTCTTCTGCTGGACATGTAGATGCTTCCTGTCTATATAATGTTGATATTGTTTTTCCTCAGAGATAAAGATTCTGGCATAGGAGTTATAGAAAAACTCCTTACAGCTGAAAAAGATCCCCCAATACACTGCATTTCAGTGGAAGTTGAGGGAGGTGGGAGAGAGGGGTGGGAGTCATTCAGTCACCACTCCTTGGTTGAGCAGGGCTTGAGAGGGAGTCAAGCTTAGACGTGTGTAATGAGGCGCCTGTAATAAGCTAGAGCCATCCTGACCCTTCGTCTTCACCAGCCATAGCCTCCCAGCCTTATGGGTCCTAGCTCCCTCCTTCAGATGAAGCCAAAATCCCAGACAGGCACCTGAACAGGAAAAGCTGCCCTCCTGCAGGACTGGAAAGCCTCCACCAGTTCCCAAGATGGCAGCATCTGAGTTTGCAGAAGCAACAGCCAACCCCCCTGCCCCTGCCCAGTGTCCTTACAACCTCAGAAGAGCAGAGAAGCTGGCCACTTATGACCCCAAACTAGGCTCCAGAGCATCTTGACTTACTTCCAAGGAGCACCACTCAGGCTTTAAGGATTTGTCCTTTGGTTTTCTCATTTTTTTAGGGCATTTTGAGATCATGTCCTGCTTATACGAGGTTCTAAACTGAGAGGAGTGGTGAGAAGTTCTGCTGCCATTGGGTCACACATGGTGGGTCACTCTGAGGATATTAGCCTCATTCATCAGGTGCTCCCAGGGCTTGGGCTATGGGGAGGTGAATGGTGGGGCTGCTTGGGGTCCAGCAGAACAGAGTGATGGGCAACCACAGAGAGGAGAATTAGGAGATTTGGGTGCCAGGAGGCCAGGTCATCTCAAGTCAGTCTCATAGACTGCATCATGGACATAGAATCTTGGGGTAGAGTTAGAAGTGGGGGCTGAAGGATAGAGGAGGTTTGTTATAGTCATGGTAACAGCTCTGTGTGAGAGCCAAGATGGTAGAGGCCTGAAGATGCTCTTCTACTGCTGCCCTACACAGTCAGCAGCTGGATATATCTGATAAGGTCATTTAACATCTGGGGCATTAGTTAGCACACATGTGAGACATGGCTAGCCTCAGTGGTTTTAAGAGAGCCCCACCTGTTTCTGATGGGGTAGAAAGAAGAGAGGATTCATTTGAGTCAGGGGATTCAGAATTGATGAGGAAGAGGTTGTGTCCAATGGAAAGGCAGCTATATCCAAGGAAATTCTACAGGCAGTTCCTTCCGTTGTCCCCTGAGTTGGGATTCAGGTGGTTTGAGGGCATTTTCCATCTGAAACTATGGCAGTGACTTGAGACTTAAGTAAGAAAAAGAGATTGAGACATGAGAGAAAAGGCTTCAAGTTATGGACTGAAAGGTAATCAGCCAGCAGGAAAGGAAAGAGTGGCCATTTATTCATTCCACCACTGTTCACTAAACCTTGTATGCTAGATACTGTTTAAGGTACCAGGGATATAGCAGTGAACAAAACAAAATCCCTGCTCTCCTAGTACCTATATCCTAGTGGGGGTGACAGATGATCTCTATCTATGTATTTTAATATATATTTCTATAATTATGTATTTCTATATACCTTCCCTCCATTACCTGTCTATCCCCTTCCCCGGTTCTATTAGCACTTTTCCCTACTGTTAATAGATAAGTGATGGAGGGAGGATGCTATCCTAGATAGAATGGACATAGACTGCTTCGGTGGTAACGATGTGACATTTGAGCAGAACTGGAATGAAGTGAGAGGGAGCCATGCAGACAGAGGAAAGAGCGTCCAAGGCAAAGGGCACAGTAAGCCCAGAGGCAGGCGGGAGTGTGCTGGTGCCACAAGGAAGCCCCTAGGGCTGGAAATAAGTGAGTGAGGGTGGCAACATAGGGGATAAGGTCACAGAGGTTAGAGGGGATGTCGTGGTACAGGCCACATGGGGCCTGGCGGAACATAACAAGGATTTAGGAATGTATTCTGAGTGCAGTAAGAGGCAGTTGTAGGATCACATACTCCTCAGGTTACTGGGCAGCCTGGGAGACGCTGTGCCCACATGTACGTGTGATTCTCCAGTGCTGTACTTGCCTCCTAGCCTGTGAAAGGTTGTGCCCCCCAAAGCCCCAATTACAGGGAAAACAGATGTGTGTTTCAACCGCCGATTGTGTAGTTGTAGGCAGCAGAGAGGCCTGAAGCGGGGAGAAAGACATAAAGCCTGCAGGTCTCAGGCCACTTGAGCAAAGCCTTCCTCATCTGGATGATGGCAGATGCAGCCTTGCAGGGGGCGGGTAGCCTTGGCCTCCTACTTGAGTTGTTATCTTGTGCTAGTAAGTGGCTGGTGCTCCAGTGTTCAGAAAACAGTGTCTGCTTCCTGCTCCCTGAATTCTTCCTCCTAACCTCTCCATAGACCAGACCTCTGCTTAACAGAGCCTAGGAGGACACCTGCTACGTCCGTCTTCTTCCACCTGGGACAAAGGACTGGGCAGGCCTTTACAAGCTTCTTCCTTGCATGGGAAGTGAGATATCCCCCTAAGTCCCCATAAGTTAAAGAATGGGCTTTGTCTAGAGAGTTTATAGATTCAGCCTGGAAAACCCCATGCTCCTCATTAGATTCAAATGCATTAGCAGATATGCACAAGTCAAGAACCCAGATTCCAGAAGCTGATTTCTTTCACAGGGGTCCTTCCTTGAAGTCTTAGAAAATGCAGGTGGTCTGGTCATTTGTACATTTTGTTCTGTGTTTGTGTGTGTGTGTTTGGCTTACAACACAAAGGTCTATTTCTTGCTCATGCTACATGTCCACCGTGCATGGCTGTAGACCCGTACTGTCTTCATTCCAGAACCAAGGCTGAAGGTATAGTCCTTATTGCAACATGCTCATCATCCTCCTCAGGATCATTCCCAAACACTGATGGTTTTTGCAAAACAGGGTGCAACTTCTGTGCTTTCTTTGGCAAAATAAGCCCATACTGTCTGCCCAGAATCACGTTCTTGCTCCCATCTCCCCATTTTGTTTCCATCATAAAGTTTTTGAACATACTGGCGTACGTGCACGTGCGCACGCACACACACACACATCATGATAATTTTGTTGAAGGCTAATGACCTAGAAAGATATTCACATGAAACAGTACACTCAGTATAATCTAAGTATACGTAATTATGCATAGCTATAACTACCAGAGTAATGGCATTATGGGTGATTTTTATTTTCATCTTTTTTATGTGCATTTTCAAATTTAAAACATATTTTTAAAAATCCTTATATCCCATCTACCTGGATATATAATAATATCAGAAAGTTACCATCTCAACCTCAGTACTTCCTGTCTAACAGCTCTCTACAAGGCAGGGCCTTGTAAGTCCCTCCAACAAATCCTCTTTTAAATAGAGCACTTGTGTGTGGTAAACATTGACAGACTGATCCCCTGACCCAGTGACCAACCTCCTTTTGTTAGGTGCCTGCACTCGGTTTAGAACCATTCACAGGCAAGGTCACAGAACTGAGAGAGATTTCAGAAATGATCCTGCCTGATTGCCTGCTCAGTGCACAGCTCTCCTTTCTACATGTCTGACTGGGGCCTGTCTAGTCTCTGCTTAGTCATATCACAGGGTAGGGAGACCAGCCATTGTTGGGTAATGGCCTTAGTTAAGAAGGTCCACCTTATAGAGAGGAGGGATCTATCCCCACAGAACACGCACCCTCAGATCCTAGCCCCCATATTTATGGCACCTCATGGCTATAAGAGCTCATCCCAAGGAAAATAAAAGGGGGTGTGAGATGAAGAACTGACATTTTCTGTTGTTTTTCAGTAGTTTTGTTTTGACTTAAGAATCTCTTTTCATTCTTCTAAGTTTCTTTTCCATGCTGTCTGGCACCACTCAAAGATTTGCCTTGTTCTCTACTTCTCTCTTTTTATGTCTGAGGTTTCTTTCTCTCCCAGATGAAACATTTATTTCTCCCCACTTCATCCTGGCCGCCTTTCTTTGGTGACCATCCCTGCTCTTTTATTTTCTACCCTATAGGTAACTGACTTTCTTTGACTTTTCCCCTCCTATTTCCCATCACCCTTTTCCTTTCTTCATCAGAACTTCTTATTCTCTCTTTCCCTTTTAGGGTCATGTTGCAACAGTTAGACATTATAATACCACCCCTCCAAACGTGAATCAAAATAAAAGCAGTACCTAACTATAAAACAAATTTATGGGAGAACAAATTGTTTTTTTCAGATTTTGACGATAATGATTATTTCAATGCTTTTTTGGGGCATTTTTTAATTGTAAAAGACATACCACACAAAATGTACCATTTTAAAATGTACAATTCACTGTCACTAAGTACATTCACAAAGTTGTACAACCATCACCACTATCTAGTTCCAGATCTTTTGCATCACCCCAAATGGAAACTCCATGCTCATTAAGCAGGCATTCCCCATCCTCCCCTCCCCCAAGCCTACAGCGACAACTAAACTGCATTCTGTCACTATGGATTTGCCATTTCTAGATATTTTATATGAATGAAATGATACAATACGTGGCCTTTTGTGTCTGGCTTCTTTAACTTTGCATAATGTTTTCAAAGTTCATCATTGTTGTAGCATGCATCAGTGCTTCATTTATTTTTTATGGCTAGATAATATTCCACTATATGAATATACCACATTTTGTTTATCCGTTCACTCATCAGTTGATGGATATTTGGGTGGTTTCCATCTTTCAGAGATTGTAAATAGTGCTGCTATGAACTTTTTCGTACAAGTTTTTGTTTGAACACAAATGCTTTTTTGGAAGTATTCATTTTTTTTCTCCAAAATGCAGGCTTGTTTCTTTCTTGCTGGGGGCAGGGGTGGGTGTGGCACTGCTTCGCTGGTGCCCTAAGCAGGTTTCAGCTTGTCCACTGGTGATCTCCATCTGTTCCTTGTTCTTGTGTCTCTCCCTATCTTTCCCTTACTCTCTCTTCCCTGCACAAATTTGCATGTATGTGGACTCTCCCCTACTCAAACAATTTGGAATTCATATTGGCAAGTGGATTTCCTCCTCTTACACAGGTTTCTTTATATATATATATATATATATATATATAAGTACAATGAATGTGTACAATTCAGAAACCCTTAGGCCTCAGTTCGTAGCCTCCCCTAACAAGGCCCCTCTCCAAGTCGATTCCAGGAAATCAGGCTCCCGGAGCTCAAGCCAGGAGAGGCCCTTCCTCGGGCCTGAGCTCATAAAGCCAAGGTGTATCTGGGCCCCCAACTCTGTCAGGCTTGGAACTTGAGCCTTCACTCGCTGGCTGCTGTCAGAGTTCAGTGCTCCCTGCCAAGCCCTTGGAAAGCTGGGGGCCAGAGAGAACAGAGAGGTGTCAGATTACTGCCTGCAGAAAGGAGGGGGCTGCCCTATCTGACACCCCACTCCCAGTGTACAGTGTCACCGTTACGTGTACAGTGCGTGGGTGAGCAACCCCAGACATCGTCAGCGTTCAGGATCTCATCACAAAATACAGTGCGATTATCTTGCCTCCTCACAGAAGTACAGAGGCCCTTGCTCCCTTCGCCTTTGCCTCTCCCACCCCTTTTTCCTGGGCTTGCAGCTCTCCCCCTCCTCCACATCCCCTGCTTTCCCCCATCTGTTTTTCTGGTGATTTCCCCCAAAAAACCACTCGAGTTCTCTCCTGTCCCTTTGATTCGTCCCCCTCCTTTTCATTCTCCAAACCTTTTCCATCCACTCCCTGTCTCCTTGCCTTTCTCGGTGTGCCTTTTGGATCTGTTTCCTTTGACACTGGTCCCAGGCCTGCTGCCAAGTTTCAGACCCATTAGTGAGGTGCCTTGCTGACTGAAACACAAATCAAGGCTGATCCGGGTACAATTAGCAGCTGCTCGCACCTCATCTGGAACGCATTAGCCAGCACTGAGAGTGGAGGGAGGGAAACAGGAGGGAAATATGGATGCCAAACAGAGCAGATCTCCTATTTTGGAACAGGGATCCTGACCCAGTAGATGTATAATTGAAAATAGGATACAAGTAGACAAAGAGGCCCCCCATGAGAGGCAAAGATGAGTGACCTGTTAACTGACCTTGGGTATCCTTCAGCATCTATGCAAGAGATACAGACTCCTCCACATTTGATTCAGATGTAGAACTATCATCCAGGAAGAGGGGTGTCTTTTCCATTTAATCCAGATATTTGAACACTCGTGTGATCCAGGAGTCCTCTGCTGTCTTGCTGCATGCTGTTATCTTAGTACTGCTTCTAGAAATCTAATGTGCATTAAGATCACCTGGCATTGAGTTAAAAATGCAGATTCTGATTCACTAGCACTGGGGAGGGGCCTGAGATTCTGCATGTATAACAAGCTGGTGGATGGACCACACTTCAGGAGTCTAGGACAATTCAGCTCATGTAATGTTGGTCAAATACCCCTGCTAGAGGCTTCTCCCAGGACCCGGCCCTTCTCTTTGTTAGTACTCACAATTACAATTAAGGATAAATGATGTAATTAGCTGTTTGATGCCTATCTTCCAAGTCAAGTGCAAGCTGTCCAAGGGCAAGGACCAGTCCTGTCTTGTTCACTTCTGTATCCCCAGTACTAGCCCAGGGTGTTGCTTATAGTAGGTGGTCAATAAACATTTCACAAGTGAATTTTCACAAGTGAATGAACGAGCTCAGTCCTCAAGGCCCATCACAAGTCTCTCCTCTTTCAGAGAGCCTTACTAGCCCAGCATTCTTTATCTGTACCTGCCTGGTGACAGTTGATAATTTCCCATGTGTTTCAGCCCCTTAGCTAGATCATTAGCTACTTGAAACTGGGACTTGGTCTGCTGAGTTTCTGAACTTTTTTATGCCCTTCCTCCTCCATATACCCCCCGCCCCAGTACTGCCTTGCTCTAGTAGCCATTTAATGTCAGTTGATTGATTGAGAGACCCTAGGATGATGCCAAGTTCTATTTAGAACTCAATTATAATGCCCAAGGGTTGGCTGAATTTTGGCTTGGACCAAAGCCAAGGTTTCACATGCCCCAGTGGAAAAGTCTTTAATACTACCTAACACATCTGTGGGTGGGAAGGCTGAGACATTATGTGTGTACAAAATCAAGAGATTGTGAGGCTCCCAGAGCAGCTATAAATCAGGCCACTCTGGAGGGTTAACTGGTGCGCCTGCAGCCATTACCTCACTCCAGTTTCTCCACTGAAAACCATGGCTCACGGTGTAGGGCACACTTGCAGGAGTGAGGGCTGCTGTTCTTTTCCAGGATCAGGCAGACCATCTACCTTGGAAATACAGAAAACTGGCTCGCTGCGTTCTTCCATAGATAGGAGAACCTGGTTTTGTTTGGAATTCATCAAATGTCCTATTTTTCAAACATTCAGGGATTCGTGAAACCCAGTGTGCCTTTTGTCAAGCACTTTCCCCCATAACCTTAAAACACCTGTGTATTGTAAGGGACATTTAATGCATATGCTTACTTACCCTTAAATCATCAAAATACTGTTATGCAAGATCTGTTTGATGTCTAAGAAACTTTATGAGCATTATCTGGAAATTTAAAAACCTTGCTTTCAGCATAAAAAACAGGAAGCTGTGTTTTTCCAAAAACACATTGCCTTTAACACAAAAAGATGTGAGGGCCTTTCCAGAATCCTAATTTTGCAGGGCTTAAGGGGTTCAGAGCCAGCACAGTCCAGGCTCACATCCCTGACTCTTCAGTGAATCAAAGCGTAGCTGAAAGTCCCAGGCTTGGCAGACTCTGTGACCCTTCAGTACCCAATGGTGACAAAGCTTAATCTGTCTGGAGACTCCCAAGCTTATTTTACAACCAATACCCCAGATGTATGTTCCACGTGTAATCCTGCAAAACGCCTGGCTGTGGCCTGATTATCTTCTTAGGCAGATAAGACATAAATCCTAGGGTGTTAGAGACAACTTTTGAAGTTTGAAAGTACCTGGCAAAGAAAAACCACCAGAAATGCAGCTCAAGGATGTAGTTCTATGGGATGGATTTTCAATGATCTGATTGATCTCAGGGCAGGGAATGAGGCAGGTAACATAGGATGTCCTGTTATCTCCTAAGGCTCTGCCCCAAACTGGCCCTGAAAACTGAGAGCCACCACTTTGGTCTCTGAGTTCTGGTCCACTTACAGGTGAAATGGTGAAATGGCTGGGGTGGGTGAGTTTCAAAGCAATGCTGATACACACACACACACACACACACAAAATGTACATAAATGTCCCGTAAAAACACAATGAGTGAGCAATAGAGAAAGTATGCAGTACACCTAACACAAAGAAGAAACTTAGTGAATAGTTGTTGAATGAGGAGTGACTGCATGTTGCTGAGAATAGGTAACAGGAAATCTGAATCCACAACCGTCAACTCTCAGATAATAGGCTCACCTGTTCCACCGTGGGGACATAGAAGTTTGGGGGTAACAGGAGAAAGGAAGATGGCCATTGGGCAGGTAGCAGTGGCCTAAGCAAGTGGTGAGAAGCAGAGGCATAAGGAGACCCATGTTCCCCAGGCCACCTGGCCTGCCTCCCCATTGTCCGAAAGGGGGACCTCTGCGACCTTGGAGCCCAGCCTAAAGTGATCAGAGCCATGCCTGGGGAGTGAGTCCTCCAGAAATGATATTCGGCTTCCGAGTTAACCACTCAGCAGATAGCACTGAAGGCCTGCCACCTGTCAAGCATGGCACAGCTGTCTCAGAGCCACAGTGGTGGCTAAGATGCAGTCCCCACCCTCAGAGAGTTCACAGTCTGGCACAGGCGAGTGGCCAGCTTCCTTCTTGCCCGCCCGATATTCAAGGGAGTGTGAATGGAAATGACAGGACAGAAGGAGAGATAAGCAAGAGATGGAATCAACAGCACTGAGCCCTGAGCAGACGTAAGGGGCAAAGGACAAGGCAGCATTAAGGAAACTGTTGAAGGTTCAAGTCTCGGCATCTCAGAGGATGGTGATGATATTAGCAAAAACAGAGATTACAGAGGAGAAAAGCAGTTAAGAGGGAAGATGCCAGGGCCAGTTTGGAACCTACCTGCTAAATCTGGTGAGACATCTCTGTAAAATGGCACTAAGGGAGGCCTTTATTCATCTGGGGAGAAAAAAAAATGGCTGCCTAGAAAGTTCATATACACACAGCAAAAAGGAGAGAAAAATGAGGTGAGAGAGCATGAAAGCCCTTGTTGAAGGGGCTTCATTCTGGCCTGACATGAGATCAGCAGAAACAGTGGGCTCCCGTCGCCTGAGCACGCCTAGATCAGAACTAGCACACCACTGTGTCTCACTTTTGATCACTCTAAGTGTTCTCAAAGTGAGAGAAACGAGTAATCTCACAGCCCCAAAAACTAGATCAGATGTGTGTGCTTCAGTGGGTAGTGGTGGCTCTACATATGGAAAATTGTATTCAGAAATGCCTGACTCCCGCACTTAAATTCCATGGCACACATGGAAGGAATTGAGGAGATAGCCAGACTTAAATATTCCATCCACACAGTGTGGCGTCCTGATGCATTTTGGAAACAGAAGAGCACCATGGTGGAAAAACCTCTGCACAGTTAAATATGGACACCTTGAACAGGGGCTAAATTCTTCATGAGATTTCTGTGTCACTGAAGACTTGGCCAGTTTCATCCTATGAAGAGAAATTATAGACTATCTCCTCTGGGTATCTAGAATGCTTTGGAAAATGTATTGTTTTGAAGAGCTAAACGTTACAGAGAGAAAAGGGTTTACCCCTTTAAGTGCCAAAACTTTACTTCAGTGATTTTGAATGAAATCTTTTCCAAAGACATATACCTTTCCTTTACTTCTTAAATACAAACTTAATTTCACTTGAGGAATGCCAGTTACAAACTATGTTACAATAAGAGAAATACTAGACAATAAGTTCATTGAGAAGTGAATGCTGCCACAACTACTAGTGAAATCCAAATGAGGTCTGTAGTCCATTTAGTGGCAATGTAGTGGCATTAGTTTCTTCCCTTTGATCACGGACTAATGTAAAATGATATCATTGGGGGAAGCTGGGAGAAACGTACATAGGAACTATTTTTGCAGCTTCTTGTGAGTCTAAAATCATTCAAAATAAGGTTTTTTTAAAGTACCCTGAGATCAGGCACTCTTGTTTCAGTTATCAAGTGGACGAATAGAAGGAAGAAAGGAAGGAAAGAAGGAAGGAAGGAAGGGAGGACAGACAGGCAGGCTTGGGACCTTTAGAGATCTAAAAAACTATATGGAAAAGAGTGTGGAGTATCAAAAACGTGGGAGCTTTAAATGCAGGCAGGCTCTGAGGTTTTACCCCCTTCCTAGCTTCGTGACAAATGTCTTATAAACTCAGTGAACCTCCACGTTTACCTTTGTAATATAGGGATAAAATACACACTACAGAGGATTGCTGTAAGGATTAAATAGAACAATATGCCCAGTACACCCAATAGAGTATCCATCACCCATTGCATAGTCAATAAATGGCCCTAGTCTAAATGTCCCTGAATAGTGTGTGGTTGTAATTCTTATGTCTTAATTCTGTAGTTCTAGTTTCTTTTTTTTTTTAACATCTTTATTGGAGTATAATTGCTTTACAATGGTGTGTTAGTTTCTCACCCAGCTGATCTCCCTGTGCTATGCGGCTGCTTCCCACTAGCTATCCACCCTACGTTTGGTAGTGTATATATGTCCATGCCACTCTCTCACTTCGTCACATCTTACCCTTCCCCCTCCCCCTGTCCTCAAGGCCATGCTCTGGTAGGTCTGTGTTCTATTCCCGTCCTACCCCTAGGCTCTTCATGACCTTTTTTTCCCTTAGATTCCATATATATGTGTTAGCATACGGTATTTGTTTTTCTCCTTCTGACTTACTTCACTCTGGATGACAGACTCCAGGTCCATCCACCTCATGTAGTTCTAGTTTCTAATCATCGTAATTCAGCTCTCACACGTTGATGCTCTGCACCTGCTTCCCTGTTTAGTTTGCTGCTCCTCATCTGCTGTGAGCTTGATAGGATTCTACACGCAATATTAAATCTATATGCAATATTAAATCTATATGCAATATTAAATCTATATGCAATATTAAATCTATATGCAATATTAAATCTATATGCAATATTAAATCTATATGCAATATTAAATCTATATGCAATATTAAATCTATATGCAATATTAAATCTATATGCAATATTAAATCTATATGCAATATTAAATCTATATGCAATATTAAATCTATATGCAATATTAAATCTATATGCAATATTAAATCTATATGCAATATTAAATCTATATGCAATATTAAATCTATATGCAATATTAAATTCTATATGCAATATTAAATTGTCTGTGAATAAAATATTTGTGTTTCAGCCCACAGACACTAATTTTAGCTGCTCAGCGACCTTTTTCTTTTGACGTACTATTTTTCGGTTGAGTTCTCCATGGATAAGTTTCTTCGATGAGTTCCAGTTAGATGACACAATGACATTAATGAAAATAACAATAGCCATCATTTATCGATCATTAAAATGCTAACTGGGGCTTCCCTGGTGGCACAGTGGTTGAGAGTCCGCCTGCCGATGCAGGGGACACGGGTTCGTGCCCCGGTCCGGGAGGATCCCACATGCCGCGGAGCGGCTGGGCCCGTGAGCCACGGCCGCTGAGCCTGCGCGTCCGGAGCCTGTGCTCCGCAATGGGAGAGGCCACGGAGCGGCGGGGCCCGTGAGCCGTGGCCGCTGCGCCTGCGCGTCCGGAGCCTGTGCTCCGCGGCGGGAGAGGCCACGACAGTGAGGCCCGCGTACCGCAAAAAAAAAAAAAAAAAAAAGCTAACTGTATTGTGTTCGACATACATTATCTCATTTAATTCTCATAGCCCCTCTATGAGTTAACTGTTTTCATCTCTACCTTGTAGATTAAGAATTTCATCCCTCACCCAAGGTCCCAGAGCTAATTATCTCCAGACCCGGCTCCTATCACAGAGGATTCCAAAACAGCGTCCTCTTCCTTCATTGCGATTGAAAATACTTTTAAATGGCCTCTGTCCTTAGAGTGGGAGCTAGGTCCCTTTGATGAAGGAGGTAAAGAGGGAGTGAGAAGAAGAGGAAAGGAGGAAAAGAAAGTTGTAGTCAAGAGTCCAGTTCTTTTAAAATCTCAAGAAGACAACAGTCCTGGAAACAGCATGATTTTATACTGTAGCTCCTTAATAAATGTTTGTTGAGTGTTCCAGAAAAAAGCAGAGTTTCCCCAAGCTGCCTAAAGAAAGAAAACTGTCTTATAGAAGGTTTCTCCCTTCTGTATCCTGAGACCCTTCATCCCCTGTACTGATTACCTCCTCATGCACGGCTGAGCCAGTCAGGAAACGCCTCCTGTCACAGAATCTGAAGCCCTAGGATTTGAATTACATAAATTCCCTGTACAGGCAATCTCTTAGGAATTGTCTACTTTGCATTTTGAAGAATTCCTGTGTTTGGTGACCAGACCTCTGAAGAAATGCTAATGATCTCGCCAGACGGTCCGGTCTGTAGGTGTTCATTGTTCACGTGCTTAGACTCAAAAGGGGAGCCCTGCGGATAGTCACAAAAGAGGGAAAAGAGGGCAGAGCTGAGGTGGAGGGAGAAAGTGCCTCTTCTATAGGGGAGCAGAGGCCAGAATCCAGCAAGGTTGCAGACCTAACCAGCTGTAAAGTCAGAGGAGTCTTTAAACAGAAAAGGTTCCTGGGCCTTGGCATATATTTCGAAACAGGTTGTGGTGTGAGGGATGTTTGGGACAACTGTAAACAGGAACTGCTGTGTCCTTATTAGGAATAATCACTTCGCCAGGAGGAGAAGCGGCTGTTGAGACTGTGCTCACAACCTTCTTCCTCCCTCCTGGCCCCAGCCTGTCCTCCCCGTTGCTGCTGTAGGAACCCAGGGACGCTGTACTCTATGGCTGCTTCTGGAGACTGCTGCTCAGCAGGACCCTAGAAAAGAAAAAGCCAGGGATTCCATCTGGCAGAGTCTACCTTGATCCCAGCTGCTCACAAGAGCTGTTTATTCCCACCAACACTGAGCCTAGTGTAGCCGTCCTCCCTACCGGGTGGCCTTAAGAGCTGTCCAACAGGCCTGGCAAATTTTGTCAAAGCCAGACACTGGGCAGGACTTCAGGGGGTGGGTCTGGGTGCTCAGCAGCCTGGATTTGGAGAGGCCAGCACTCAACAGAAGGTAGGGGCTACGGTAAGAGTGGATCGGTGTTTCATCTTCCCTGTTGGGAAGAGCCGATGCATCCTCAGGCCTCAATGCCAGAGGTCATTGCCTAGGGGTCACTCTGAGCCAGTATCACCACTTTTTATCACAGAGGTGATTAAAAGTATAGGCTGTGTCAACAAACAGTATAGGTCAAAATTCTGGCTCTGCCTATCTCTGTATGCATTTTTCTGAGGATGAAAGTAAGACTTGGCAAATAGCTGAATTAAGGGGAAACAGAGAGTCTTTTAGAAGTCTAGGTATAGGCCAAACTGCCCTGGAGGAGATGAAGGTTATTTATAAAGAGTTGGAATTAGGTAGGCTACGCAGATTTGAAGATGAATATAAAGTCAGTTTTCCACATTTTGAGTTTCAAGAGCTAATGAAATAATCAAATGAAGATGCTAGTAAGCAGGTAGAAAAACAGGAATGGGGTTTAGGAGACAGGTTAGAACTAGATTTTCTTCCTCATTGGTCCATGCATGACCCTATCTTATTTTATTTAACCTTTAATAATATGATGAACACTATGAAACTATATCCCAACACAAGAACCAACCGTTACCAGCAACCCACACCTACCCAATTGGTCATCCATATACCATCCCTCCACCTCAGAGGAAACCATTATCCTGACTTCTGTGTCTATAATTCCTTTCCTTTGTTTTCTGTCTTATTACATATATCTAAAAAAGTAAATCTAAAAAAGTAAATTGGTTTTTCTTGTTTTTCAACTTTATAAACAGGTTATACTATAATGTCTGTTGGAACTTTGGTCACTCAACATTATGTCACTGAGATTCATACCTGTTATGTGAAGCTGAATACCATTAGTTTTCACTACTGTATAATATTCCATTGGGTGAAAAATACACTACTTATCTGTTGTCATTAAGTGTATGAGTTGTTTCCAGTTTCTTTGCTATTCTGAGCAGTGAACTATGAACAATTTTTCACATGTTTCCTGGTGCATCTGTGTAAGAGTTACTCTTGGGCTTAAACCCAAGTGTAAGTGGGATTGCTGTGTCATACAGCATACAAATGTTCACAGCTCTTCAAGATAACATCAAACTGGTTTTCAAAGTACTTGTGCCAGTGAGACAAAGTTTTGAGAGATATTACCAAGGAGGTGACTATTAAAGCCATGGAAGCAATGAGTTTGTTCTAGGAGACCATGTAAAACAAGAAACAAAAGGGGGGATTGAGGTCTGATTCTTAGAAACATGTATGTTCAAGTATGTACAGGAGGAAGCAGAGCCAGAAAAGAAAACAAATGGGTGGTCAGAGAGGAGGGAGCATAACCAGGAGAGGTAGAGTCAAGCATGCCAGAGGACAGGGGTGACCAACATCAGAGGATGCTGCAGAGATGATTTGAGAAGGATGAAGGTTGAGAAAAGGTCAGTGACCTTTAAGAAAGCTATTTTTGGCTTTGTGGACTGCTGAGTGAAGAAGCCATATTTCAAGGGATTTATGGGTGAGCGCTGGAGGTGGGGTGGTGGAGAGAAAGATTGTAATTATAAATACCATCAGGATAAGTTTGACAGTGAGTTGAGGAGTAGATATAGAAAGTTGGAGGAGATATCCCAGCTGGGATGTGATTTTTAATTTTTTTTTAAGGATGGGGAAGACTTGACGTGCTTGTAGGTTCAGAAGCAGAAGCCAGTGGGAAGGAAGTGTTTGAAGTAAGAGAGGTTCATTGTAGAGGAAGGTCTTCTAAGGAATGGGAGAGGATAGAATCTGATGCACAAGTTTGTTCTTGGCAACTCTATTTCTCTGAAACAGAGAAGATAAAAAAACTTTAAAAGGCATAAAAAATTTTAATTGCCATCACAGCAACTAACATTTATAGAGTAAACTGTGCAAAAGATCCTGTACTAAGCACTTCACATATTATCTCATTTAATCATCTGGACAGACCTATGGCATGGGTACTTTTTATAATATCTATTATAATTTCCATTTTACAGAAGAGGAAACTGAGGCTTAGAGACATGACTAGACCAGGCTAGTTGTCTGAGGCCATGTTCTCTCAATCATTATGTGTAAGCTGAGAATTTGGAAGTAGGACAAGATTGTGCAAGATGGCAAAAGCTTAGGCCTGAGGCGATCAGAGATGTGAGAGGAATTAAAAAGGCTTGGATTAGGCATCCTTATGTGATAAGGAGTCAGGGGAAGAGGAGAGGGAAGTGAACATGTTGGGCTTTTACTATGTTTCGGGCTAAGTGCTAGGCCCTTTGCATACATTGACTTATTTCAATGGGAACAAATGTGCTTGGCCCTTTGCATACATTGACTTATTTCAATGGGAACAAATTAAAAAGATAACTAAGAAGTAGCAAGGGCTCCTTGGCAATTGGAAAGCATCCAGTGTAATGGAACTAAGCAGTCTGGGCTTTCTGTAGGTTGCACAAACCACAGGAGCAGGAATCTAAAGAAGACAGTGCAGTTGAACAAGGGCTGGAGATACGTAAGTGGAAGCCTAGAGGTAAGGGTGTGGATGAGGCCAGAGAGGCCACTTATTTGCTGACCATGGCCTCTCACATGGGGGGAAAAAGGCAAATAAGGTCATGAATCAGATGAACTGAGCTGGGGAATGTCAAGGGACTAAAGTTCACAGAGGGCATACAGAGGCAGTCCAGCATTGGCACGGGTGGGAGAGAGGTGGGAAGGTGAGAGGCTCAAGGACTTTCATGGTTTGAGATCTTAGAAGTTGAGCAGCTGAGCACTGAGAGGTCTGCAGTGTGGTCACTCAGGAGGGTGCTGAAGAGAAGAAGATACAGATGAAGGCCTCTGGGACTGAGAAACCAGAAGGCTGGGCTACATATAGCACTTTGTAGTTTATGTTGTTTTATAATCTTCATAACCCCCTGGTGGGTAGTTCTTTTTGTGCATTAAAAAAATTCAAAAATTCAAAAAAAAAATGTCTGTTACTAGAGACAGTACATAGATGACCAAACTTGGGCTCCCCCAATTTGGAAAAAGCAGTCCTGGGATGTGAACCAAGTCATCTTCTCCATGTTCCCCTTTTCCTCTTTAGTGCCTGCGACTCCCACTCACCATTCAAGAGTCAGTTCAGGGCTTCCCTGGTGGTGCAGTGGTTGAGAGTCCGCCTGCCGATGCAGGGGACACGGGTTCGTGTCCCGGTCTGGGAAGATCCCACATGCCGCGGAGCGGCTGGGCCCATGAGCCATGGCCGCTGAGCCTGCGCATCTGGAGCCTGTGCTCCGCAACGGGAGAGGCCACAACAGTGAGAGGCCCGCGTACTGGGAAAAAAAGAGTCAGTTCAAATGTCATCTCCAAGAAGTTTTCATCTCTCTTAACACTGAGTCAGGGGCCCTTCTTCTGGGATTTCATGACTCTCTCACCTTGTATCCCAATTGCTCACTTATTTGTCTCTCACTAGGCTAGAGGAAAGTGACTGTGTCTTTATTTCCAGTGCCTGGCATCATTTCTGGCCCAGAATGGGCTCAGTAAAAGTTTATGGAATGAATTAATATATTTGAAAACAATAGACTGGGCCCAGAGATATACCAAGCCAAGAGACTCTTTCCAATATTTGGACTTACAGTCCCCATAAGTTTGGTTTGAGAATAATGGTTCTCTATTAAAATAAGGTCAGGCTTCCCTGATGGCACAGTGGTTAAGAATCCGCCTGCCAGTGCAGGAGACATGGGTTCGAGCCCTGGTCCGGGAAGATCCCACATGCCATGGAGCAACTAAGCCCGTGTGCCACAACTACTGAGCCTGCGCTCTAGAGCCCGCGAGCCACAACTACTGAGCCCACATGCCACAACTACTGAAGCCCATGTGCCTAGAGCCCATGCTCCACAGCAAGAGAAGCCACTGCAATGAGATGCCTGCGCACCGCAACCAAGAGTAGCCCCTGCTCGCTGCAACTAGAGAAAAGCCTGCGCGCAGCAATGAAGACCCAGTGCAGCCAAAAATAAATAAATAAATACATTTATAAAAAAAAAAAATAAGGTCAGTGTAATGGGGCTGGTAGAAGGGCAGCCAAGATAAGCTGGGTTTGGGAGCCTGGGAAGGGGTGGGCTTATCTGGATAGGAATGAGTTCAGAAGAGAGGAGGAGAGACAACTAAAGCAGTACTGAGTATACATTTGTCAAATTACTTAAGTTATTAATCAAAAGCCCCAGTTTCCTAAGAAGCCACAGATAAAACCTTAGTGTATCCTGCCTCCATCACCCCACCCCAACCCCAGAAGAAAGTAGAAGCCACACACCACAGCTGTGCTTCATTCCTCATTCTTCACACCCACCTTCCCTCTCTCCCCTCCCCACCTCCCCCGAACCTCCCAAGCCCCTCAGATGCCTTCAGTTTACACACACAGACCACGTCACTCCATCCCCAGATGCACACCACGCTTGCTCTCTCCTGGGCTGCTTCTCCTCCCCAGTTTCCCAGCCTGGGAGCGGAGACAGCCTGTTTTCAGTTAAGCCTTTGGTCACACACAGATGCCTTTTCCATTACTCTTGTTTTTCCTCTTGGAGTGTAACATTTCCAATTAATTCTCCACAGGGGAGGAGGCCCTGTGTTAACCACCTCCACGTGGGCGTGGGGGGCAGGGTCCTTGGAGGCCTGCCCTGGACTGCCAACAGCTGACCCCTGGGCAGCCTGCAACAGGAGCTTTCTTCCCTTTGGTGGAGGGAAAGTGATCCTGTGGACACAGTTTGGGGGCATATCGCAGGTTTGCCCACCTCTGTAGCTCAGGCCTATAAAGGGGACCCTCTTCTAAGCTCCTTTCCTGACCCTCTGACAGCCTGAAAACACTAAATGAATCTTGTCTGAAAGAGGACATGGAGTTTGTCTTGCTCTGTTTTAAAACCTAGGGGAAGAGTTAGAAAATAAGGACCATAACAGACCCATGAAAATCAAGAGGATCTCCTTGTGGAGCTCCACTTTTGTACATACCTCTAGAGCGTATAATTTCCCCCAGAAATTACAGCAGGGTGTAAGTGAAAATGTTAGGAGTCCCTTCTGTCCTCTAAGAAGAGTTTATATCCCTGCCCTTGTGATATAAGAAAATATACCAAGTTGCTTTGAACTCTGGATGCTGCGCAGTCGACTCGGCTCAATCACTAGTCCCCACGGATTAGCCTCACAAAGAGGAAATTCAAATTGGAGCTTCAAGAAAATGAAAGGCTGGCATTTCAGGGATCCTAAAAGTTTGGGCAGAATTGTCAAAACTGCAAGTTCTTAACCTGTGAATGTCAGGTGTCGGCTGTGATGAGCCCTTCGTGTGGTTTTTTGAACTCCAATAGGCCAGGCATCGGGCTGGGAGCTTGGCAGCCACTGCGAAGTTTGCCAAGGTAGTTATCGCCATGACCTTGTGTTGCACAGGGCTGCTGTGGGCAAACTCCATCTGTGCGGAGAGCCCGGACTCCCATCTCTTTGCCCATTTGGAGCTCCACCCAGGAATCCTTGATACTGGGTTTCACGGTCTGGAGATACATCTGATTGATTCTGGGTTTGGGAAAAAGGATTGAAGCAGTACCCCTTCTGCAGCAGGAAGAATAAAAGCCATGGGAACTGGGTTGTGGGAAACAGCAGGAGGAGGCGAGGAATTGAGTCTGAAGGGAAGAATTGGAGATTCCTGTCAGGTTTGAGGCCCAGAGACCTCTGACAAGCAAAGGACACATGCTGCTTATAATCTTACATTGAGTAGGCTTGATTACACCTTGAAAGCTTTGTGGCCCCTCTCCCAGGCACCTGGGTCCAATTATCCAGGGCCCCATCTACCTAGAAGAAAAACTGTATCTGACTCTCCCAGGCTGACTTCACTCTCACCAGACTCTCATCCTCTTTCTGACATGAATTGAAAGGAATGCAGGTGGTGGAGAGGACCATGGCTGTTGACATACACCCTCCAGAATTTCGTCACTGTTTCATGTGTTACAGCTACCTTAAGTTTGATCATCAGCAACTTAATTCCTCTGCACAGGTTTTCTTGGTAACAGTGTCTCCACACTGAAATGCTTTTTTTCCCAGCTTTATTGAGGTGCAGTTGACGTATAACAATGTTTAAGGTGTACCATGTGATGGTTTGATATTCGTATATATGTGAAATGATTACCACAATCAGGTTAGTTAACACATTCATCACCTCACATAGGTACACTTTTTGTGTGTGGCAAGGTCTTTTAAGATCTACTTTCTTAACAACTTTCAAATATACTACAATACAGTATTATTAACTATAGTCACCACGCTATGTATATTAGATCCCCACAACTTATTCCGCTTATAACTGGAAGTATCTACCCTTTGACCATTGTTACAGTGCTCCCCACCCCACCCAGCAACCACCAAACTATTCTGTTTCTATGAATTTAGTTTTTTAGATTCTACATATAAGTGAGATCATACAGTATTTGTCTTTCTCTGACTTATTTCATTTTAGCATAATGCTTCAAGTTTCATTCAAATGGCAGGATTTCCTTCTTTTTTATGGCTGAATAATATTATGTCATATATATAAAACAGATTATATATGTATATATATGTATCACATTTTCTTTATTCATTCTTCTATCAGTGGACATGGATTATTTCCATGTCTTGGCTATTGTAAATAATGCTGCTATGAACATGGGGGTGCAGATATATCTTTGAGAAAGTAATTTCATTTCCTTTGGTTATATACCCAGGAGTGGGATTGCTGGATCATATGGTAATTCTATTTTTAATTCTTTGAGGAACCTCCATACTGTTCTCCATAGTGGCTGCACCAATTTACATTTCCACCAACAGTGCAAGAGGGTTCCCTTTTCTCCACACCCTCCCCAGCATTTGTTAACTCTTGTCTTTTTGATGATAGCCATTCTGACAGGTGAGGTGATAGCTCATCGTAGTTTTGATTTGCATTTTCCTGATGATTAGTGATGTTGAGGACCTTTTCATGTATCTGTTGGCCATTTGTATATCTTTTTTTGGAAAAATGTCTGTTCAGGTCCTTTGCCCATTTTTAAATAAGATTATTTGGGGTTTTCATGCTATTGTGTTGTATGAGTTCCTTATATATTTTGGATCTTAACCCCTCATCAGACATATCATTTGCAAATATTTCCTCCCATTCTGTAGGTTGCCTTTTCATTTTGTTGATAGTTTTCTTTCCTGTGCAGAAGCATTTTAGTTTGATGTAGTCCCACTTGTTTATTTTTGCTTTTGTTGCTTGTGCTTTTGGTGTCATATCCAAAAAATAATTGCCAAGATCGGTGTCAAGGAACTTTTCCATATGTTTTCTTACAGGAGTTTTATGGTTTCAGGTCTTACATTTAAATCTTTTATCCATTTCTTGGTAATTTTTGTGAGTGGTGTAAAATAAGGGACCAGTTTGATGCTTTTGCATATCGATTATTTAAAGGATGTATCAGGTGACTTAAAATTATTAGGAAATGGAAAAATGGGTTGGGCAATATTCAGTTTATATTCAATGCATTCAGATCACAGGAATGGGTGCTTTGGAAAGAAAATAGAAAAAATATGGTCTCAGATGTCTAGGAGCAACCCTTCTAAATGGGTAGGCAGAATTCATCCATGTGGAATGGATAGTTAGATACTTAAACATGGAGACTAATGATGGAGGGGAGCTAGATCTCCTTTTAACAGGGTAGTTAGGGAAAAATTCTCTGAAATGATACATTTAAGCAAAGACCTAAAGAATGAAAAAAAACAGCCTTATAAAGAACAGGTGGAAAAATTTTCCAGGGGGAAGAATCAGAATATGCAAAGTCCCTGAGGCTGGAAAGAGTTTGTTCAAGGAAATGAACAGAGGCCACTATGACTAAAGCTAATTTTTATTTTATTTTATTTTAATTTTTTAATTTTTTTTGCCGTACGCGGGCCTCTCACTGTTGTGGCCTCTCCCGTTGTGGAGCACAGGCTCCGGACGCGCAGGCTCAGCGGCCATGGCTCATGAGCCCAGCCACTCCGCGGCAAGTGGGATCTTCCCGGACCGGGGCACGAAGCCGTGTCCCCTGCATCGGCAGGCGGACTCTCAACCACTGCGCCACCAGGGACACCCTAAAGCTAATTTTTAAAAAACATAATGAGATAAATATTAAATATAAAATTTTATATACTGTGTTTTCATGTAATATAAAAATGCATTTCCGGGCTTCCCTGGTGGCGCAGTGGTTGAGAATCTGCCTGCCAATGCAGGGGATACGGGTTCGAGCCCCGGTCTGGGAGGATCCCACATGCCGCGGAGCAACAAGGCCCGGGAGCCACAACTACTGAGCCTGCGCGTCTGGAACCTGTACTCCTCAACGGGAGAGGCCACAACAGTGAGAGGCCCGCGCACCGTGATGAAGAGTGGCCCCCGCTTGCCACAACTAGAGAAAGCCCTCGCACAGAAACGAAGACCCAACACGGCTAAAATAAATAAATTAATTAATAAACTCCTACCCCAAACATCTTCTAAAAAAAAAATGCATTTCCTATGATATTACTTTTTTTCAAAAATATGGTTCTAATGACTTACAACATTCCATTCAATAAATGTAATATAATTTGCATAACCATACCTTTCAAAAAATACTGTTTCCAACTTTTTGCTTTTACAAGTAGTGGGAGCACAGCTTTATACAGAAATACATAAATATACATATATACATAAATATTTGTCTGAATTTATTTTTCATCAGGAAAAATTGCCAGGACTGGAACAACTTAGGTAAATAAACATTTTCAAACCATGTTGCTCTCCAGAAAGTTGGTCTGTATTACTCTTTCACCAGCAGTATATGGAGTCCATTCTAGAGTTAGTAATAATTTGAGCAGGATTTTAAATGTAAACTATTAAATAGAAATCCTTAATGTGGGAAACAATTAACTTTAAATTATTGAGAAATGTTAGTATAGAAGTTGCTTTGTAATATGTAAACCCAAAATACACAGAAGAATCAGTATAAGAGGAAAGTATTAAATCAATATGTGGCTTTGGGGAAATTGTTTATTTGGAAAAACATTGAATTATCTCCTTACCTCATACCATATACAGTCCTGATGGATTAAGGAGGTAAACATTAAAAAAAAGGTAAACCATAAAATAACTTTAAGAAAATATAGGTATATATTTATCTTATAATAGGGGAGGAGAAACAAAAAAGAAAGTAAAAGATTGATGGATCTAACTGCCTATGGATTCAAAACTTCTATTTCAAAAGTCCTGTCAATATAAATCCATCCTCTGAGAATAAAATAGGTACACTTAATAGGTTTCTTAATAGTGATAGCTAACATGCACTGAGTACTTGCCAGGAACTTGCTAAGTACTTTTTTTTTTTTAAACATCTTTATTGGAGTACAATTGCTTTACAATGGTGTGTTCGTTTCTGCTGTATAACAAAGTGAATCAGCTATACATATACATATATCCCCATATCTCCTCCCTCTTGCATCTCCCTCCCCCCCTCCCTGTCCCACCCCTCTAGGTGGTCACAAAGCACCAAGCTAATACTTAATCTGCTTTTTATTACTTACTCCTTGTGAGGTGGATACTATTATGTACCATGAACCCCTGGCTCCGAGGTGCTGGAGTCACCAGCAGTCAATAGTAAGCTGAGCTGAACAGGGGTGGTCTTGGTCAAGCATCTGTCAACTTTCCCAGGACACTTACTGGCCCCGAGACTCTGCCCATCTGCTCCTCACCCTCCCTTGGTAGTTGTCACCTGCCCGTCAATGGCAGCAGAATAGCACATTGTGATCTCGTTCATTTCGAGGCCAAAGACTGCAGTTTTGTGGACACTGGTCACCTCTGACTTTCTCCTCTACTGTCTAAGCCGATCCAGAAGTCACCATAGAAATAGAAAATATTATTAGAGCTTGTATCACAGATCCAGGGATCGTCTCCACTGAGCTGAGACAGAAAATTAATATGTTTATCAAGAAAGATTACACTTGTTGGCAAAGAGTCTTTTTCAGGCTGTAAGGATAAACAGACAGAGTCGCCAGCTGCCCTCAGGGCTGGTCCCTGGGCAGGGTGTCTGCACAGGGCTGGTAGTATGTGCTCTGTCCATCTCAGCAGAAAACAGGCTGCGGACTTTATCCAACCTCCAGTCCCGCCCCAGACAGGCCCCAGCTCTCAGCCACATCTTCCTCTGTGTATTTTTATTATAAGAAGATATTCAAGGATGATTAAGGGAGTAGAAAGAAATGATTTGTCAGAAAAGATTTAAGAGGCTAAATATGTATGATATAGCTAAACAATGACTAACACTGGCCCCCTCAGCTCTTTGGGAACTCTGTTGGGCCAAGGCCTTGTTTAGGTTGGCTTATGGGCCAAGGACCCAGAAGGTGGCTAACCCTCAGGTGCCCTTCATCCATCAGTTACCTCTTCCCCATTTACTCATGGAAAGAGCACAGACCCAGACCTGCGTTCAAATCCTATGCTGTGTGGTCTTCAGCAAAATCCTTAACCTAAGAGTTAATCCTAAATCTCAGTGTCATTATCTGTAAAACGAGGACCTAAACTAACACAGTGGTGCCAGGACTGGTCTGAGGATAGGGGCAATAAATAGGGTTCTGAGGCTGACTCCTTCAATCACCAGTGGGCCAAGAGGACACCATCGTAAGTGATGTGTGTGGCACAGATGGTCACACAGTAGCGGTCCTGTCCCTGAAGTTTTCACAGGAGGTAAAAATGTCTCCATGGAGGGTGATGCCATGGCAGGTGCAGTGAGTCAAGAATTTGAAAAACCACGTGGGAAACAGTGTCTACAAAGAGAGTGGAGCCTCTGGTTACCGATAAGATGTATTGACTCCCTGCAGAGGGCTAATGAGAAACAGGGTCATCAGTAAGCAGCTAAGAGCTAAATGTACAAGCCAGAATGCTTCTTTGGAAGCTGACAAAGATGCAGCTAAGAGTAGAATGTGCAAAAAACAAATCTCATAGTTAAAGTTGAAGAGCTCCAGAGATATTTGAGTGCTCAGCAAGGCAGGTCTGCTATGCTAAAATCAGGGGCCTCGTTGGAAAATAGTGGGACCCTGAATCAGCATGGGATCAATAAGACAGATGGCCCTGAAGGTTTTGATTTTACAAGCAGCACTTCCTTAAACTTTCAGAGTCTTCAGAGATGGCTCCCTCCTTGTTAGTCAGAGGTAACATTTCCCCTGTGCTGGAAGATGCTGCAGAGGTCCCTTCCCCAGAGGCCACACACCCCCTCAAGAGCTGCTCCCAACTCCTCTTCTGGATGATAGGCTAATAACTAGGGTTAAATCCTAGTATAAGTTGGCTGGGGAGGTGCTGAGCTTGATAAAGAACGAACAAGACAAAGCAGATGGGCAGCCAACAAGAATGCTGCTCAGCATCTACAAAAAAAAGTCAAGAATGGAGGAGCAGGAGGATGAGGGCAGTCGCCCTAATAAAAGGTGCATGGTCTCTTGCTCAGTTCCCAGACCTGAGCCTATTTTCATATCTGGAACCCACTGAGTCATGAGATGTGACATCATAGCAAGGTTATACTGTGATCATTCCCCTCATCTGTCCCCAAAGGGATCTATTTACCCCAGTGACTCTACATTGCAATGCGGGGGATAATCAAATATTTTGAGGACTATTGGACACAGGGTCTCAGTAGACATTGATACCTAGAGACTCAAAGCATCATCATGCCCCCCACCCCGTTAGAATAGGGGACTATGGGAACCAAGTAATAATGGAGTCCTGACTAAAGTCTGGCTCACAGTGGACCCATTGAGTCTGTGGATAAACCAAGGGGTCATTTCCCCAGTGTCCAAGTATTAATTGGAAATGATATGCTTGCAGTTGGAGTAACCACCTCATGGGTCCTTAGCCTGCTGACTAGAGTTGCTATAGTGGAGAAAGCCCAAATGGAAACCTCTTAAACCTCCCCCAACATCCTCCAATGCTGGGCCAAGATAGGAAATCAAAACCAATATCATATCCTGGGGAGGGAGTGTGGCAGAGATTACTGCCAACTTTAAAGACCAAAGGATGCAGAAGTGGTAGCCCCCATCATATCTTCATTTAATTCACCAGTCTGACCCCTGAAGAAACTGGATGGATCCTGAAGAATGACTGTAGATGACTGCAAGGACAACCAACTAGTAGCACTGACTGCAACTGCTGTGACAGACCTGGTATCAGTTTTAGAACAGATTAACGTGGCTGCAAGTCCATGGCATGTGGCCATTAATCTGGTGAATGCATTCTTTTCAATCCCAATGAGAAAAGAGAACCAGAAACAGTCTGCATTCATGTGAAATGAACAGCAATATTTATTTACAATTTGCCTTAAAGCTATGTTAACTCCCCTGCATTTGTCATAATATAACCCAAAGAGATCTAGACTACCAGGCCATCCCGAAGAATATCACATCTTCCATGGACGACCACACTGATTAAGCAGGAAGAACAACAGGTGATTAGTTCACTGGAGGTCTTGTTAAAATGCATACGCTCCAGAAGATGGAAGATGAATCCTATGAAGATTCAAGGATCTACCACTTCTGGGAAGTTTTTAGGGATCCCAAAGTAAAAGACAATTTTTATTTTTTATTTATTTATTTTTTTACTAAGCACCCCCAGCGCAAAGGAGGAGGCTGGCTGCCTGATAGGCCTCTCTGGATTCTAGAGGCAACACATTCCACTGTTTCACTCTATATACTGGGGCACACAAAAAGGCTGCCTGCTCTGAGTGAGACACAGCAGAAAAGGGCTCCGAAGCAGGTCCAGGTTACAGTGTAAGCAGCCCTACCTCTTGTGCCATGTGACCCAGAAGACGCTATAGTGTTGGTGGTGGGAAACCTTGCTATTATGACAGATAAGAAATTAGTTCACTATGTAACCCAACACTTCTTCTATTTTCAGTTTTTCTGTTTATTTCCATTATAGATTTAAATTACACTTTTATGCATAGTTCTGTCACCTGCAGGCTATATTTCTTGACTTCCCACTTTGAAAATAAGGATATTAGCATCCTTTTTCCATTTTTCCATATCCCAACTTCCATCCTCTTGTAACTTTTACGTTGTCAAGGTTGATAACATTTCTATTCTGTTCTTCAATTGTAATTAAGTTTCCATTTTTCATCTGTAGACTGACCCTAAAAGTTCAAAATCAATAAACTATGTTAACATCATTATGGCTCTGTAATAATTATTCACTGCAATGCCAAGTGCCCCACAATGATTATATTTCCTTACTTTCTTAGTGTTTGATTCTTCCTGGAGTTTCTAATTGCCTTTGTGAGGTATTTCCCCCTCTTTTTTGTCTGCCTTTGTTACAGCTGCATTTAACAAAACCCTTTTTTTTTTTTGCGGTACGCGGGCCTCTCCCTGTTGTGGCCTCTCCCGTTGCG
>NC_041214.2:100823954-100870460 GCF_002837175.3 Physeter macrocephalus | reverse complement strand
CAGGCTCCGGACGCGCAGGCTCAGCGGCCATGGCTCACGGGCCCAGCCGCTCCGCGGCATGTGGGATCTCCCCGGACCGGGGCACGAACCCATGTTCTCTGCATCGGCAGGCGGACTCCCAACCACTGCGCCACCAGGGAAGCCCCCAAACCCTTTCTTTTGATACCACCCACTTGTTTTTCTGGAAGATATTTCTTCTAGACCCTTCTGCCCTCCTGCTCTGCTTTTTAATCTGCTGCACAGCTGTTGTACTGGAACTACTGGAACTGCACTGATCTAGCTTGGATCCTTTTTTTTCTGGATACCATATATTTCTCCTCTCGCTTCCTCCCCTCCCTCCCTCACTCCCTTTTCCTCCCTTCTTCTCTCCCACTTTTCTCTCTTTCTGTATATCCTCAAATAAGATGGTTGGACAGGGTTTAGAATAAGTTTAAGTAAGTTTTCTCCTAAAATGAAGACACTGTTCTCTACATTCAGTTATTTCTGTTGAGAGATCTGATGCTGATCCTAGTCTCATTCTCCGTTTTTTTGTGTTCAGTTTTTGTTCCTTGGAAGTTTTTGGATCTTCTGTTTCACCTTGATGTTCTAAAATTTCACAACTAGGTGCCTAGGTGAGCATTTTTTTATTCACCATGCTGGGTACTCAGTGGGACCTTTAAATATGAGGACTCATGTCCTTCAGTTCTGTGAAATTCTCTGATTTATTTTATAATTTTATTTGCTTCATTTCCTGTTTCTTATTTTGATATTTCTATTAATCAGATATAGGAACAATTGGGGTGATATTTTCTGTCTCTTTTATCTTTATACATTTTTGTCTTTTAAATTTTATTTTCTAGGAAATTTTCTTTATATTTTACTTTCCAACTGAGAAGAGAAATTTACTGTTGTTTTATTTTTCATAGCCATAGTTTTAAGTGCTTTTAAATAGCATCCTGTTCTTGTTTTGCTTAAGCTATTACAAATTATTGTATTCTCAGGGAGATTTGAGAAATCATTCATAAAACAAGACTTGTAGGTCCTTTTTACAGTTTTGTTTTGATTCTCTGAATTTTCTCCTACTTCCAGTCTTTTCCTATGAGTTTCTCTTCATGTTTTTCCTTCATGTTATAAGATCTTTGGTTCCTCATTCATATTTAAATATAAAGCGACAGGCAGGTACAGTTTGAGCTTTGTGTACACAAGTGAAGCAGAGCAAAAGGGAGTATTTACTCCAGGGGTGATGGGACAGTTGACAGTCCATTTGCTTTGAGACACCTAAAGGCCAGAGGTGCCAGCTTCCACAATAGTTCCCTTGGCTTTCCCCAAAGAGTTTGTTCTGTTTCTCTAGAGTAGACTCCCTCCTTTCTCCCATTTGGAGTTACATACCTGACTACCTGGCACTTTTGCAGGCAGTTGGTGGGGGTGTGTTGAAAGTTGACTGTTAAATCTATCTAGTCTTGCCTTTTCTCCCTATATGCAGACCGCTTCCTCCTTGGCTGCAGCCGTCTCTGCATGTACATTGCCAATCCTGTCTCCCCGGCACTGCTCCATCAGTCACTGCTCTTTCTTCTACTTTTAGTCTTCCACCAATATGTTGAAGCCTCTTGTGCCCTTTTCCATCCTGGTTAAAGAGAATTGATAACTTTTTTTATTATTCCTTTAGTATTATTGGATATATTTTGGGAAGTGAAACCATAAAGGTGTATGCTTAATCAACCACCTTGAACCCGAGATTTCTATCTTAATATTATTACTTTCTAAAGCCTCAATTATGATTTTACTACTACCTACAACACACATCAATAGAAATTAATATCTCTCATATTCACCTATTCTTTTATTTAACCATTTTTTTAATTGAAGTATAGTTAATTTACAATGTTGTGTTAGTTTCAGGTGTACAGCAAAGTGATTCAGTTATACATATATATGTGTGTGTGTGTATATATATATATATATATATATATTCTTTTTCAGATTCTTTTCCACTATAGGCTATTACAAGATCCTGAATACAGTTCCCTGTGCTACACAGTAGGTCCTTGTTGTTGATCTATTTTATATATAGTAGTGTATATCTGTTAGTCCCAACCTCCTAATTTATCTCTCTCCCACCCGCCGCTATCTCCTGGGTAACCATAAGTTTGTTTACTATCTCTGTGAGTCTATTTCTGTTTTGTAAATAAGTTCATTTATATCATTTTTTTAGATTCCATATATAAGTGATATCATGTGATATTTGTCTTTCTCTGACTTACTTCACCTAGGATGATAATCTCTAGGTCCATCCATGTTGCTGCAAATGACATTACTTTATTCTTGTTTATAGCTGAGTAATATTCCATTGTGTGTATTTAATATATATATGTGTGCATGTGTGTGTGTGTGTGCACCACATCATCTTCATCCATTCATCTGTTGATGGACACTTAGGTTGCTTCCATGTCCTGGCTATTGTAAATAGTGCTGCTATGAACATTGGGGTGCATGTGTCTTTTCAAATTAGAGATTTCTCCAGATATATGCCCAGGAGTGGGATTCCAGGATCATATGGTAGCTCTATTTATAGTTTTTTAAGGAACTTCCACAGTTCCATATGGAACTGTTTTCCATAGTGGCATTCCCACCAGCATTGTAGGAGGGTTCCTTTTTCTCCACACCCTCTCCAGCTTTTATTATTTGTAGACTTTTTAATGATGGCCATTCTGACTGGTGTGAGGTGATACCTCATTGCATTGATAGTTTTGATTTGCATCAGTGTTGAGCATCTTTTCATGTGCCTGTTGGCCATCTCACCTGTTCTTTCAATTCCCACTCCCACTATGCAGTTCTGACTCTCACTACATCTCACCTAGGTTATTACAATTAACTGACTAGTCCTCTAGCTTGAATCTCTACCTTCTTCCATAAACCATAACTCAAATCATGTCAGTTTCCTGCTCAAAAACCTGTAATGCTCCCTACTGACTGTAAAAGAAAACCTATCTGCCTAGCATTGAAAGTTCTCAATAATCTGTCTGTCCTCTGAGCAATTTTATCTCTGTCATTTATCAGATTACTTCTTCCTCCTAGAATGTCCCTACTTCCCATCTCTACAGCTTGAAGTCTTCTTCCCCTCTCCCCTTTATTCACACCACAGCTAATGTGCTACCTCCTTCTGAAAGACGTCATTGATTTGTTTACTCTGTCTCTCCATGCCTCTCCCTCAGTCCTCCAACTCTGAGGTCTCCCAGCCCACTGGCTGAGCCACTCTCAGAGCATCTGTCACCAAAGGCCTGTATGAGCTTCCGAGGGCAGAGACCTGTGTCATTCATGTCTCTACGACCAAGCAGAATGGCTGGCACATAATAAGAATTCAGGGATTATTTGTTCAAGCAAAATGACTGAATTTGCTTTTCTCTGTTTTTAAGAAGTAGCCACCTTCTAAGATTGCCATGCAGACCTCTGCCCACTGCATTTAGAGCTTGGCAGATGATAGTATTTGAATATTACTTGGTGAATGATTGGATGTTATTACTACCTTGTTTTTCCTTAGAGAAACTTTAAAGCACTGCAATTTATCACCTTAGTATCAACCAGGTAAATCTAATTTATGCTAAAATAATAATGGAAAAGGGCTAAAATTCAGGCTCTTGGGACGTGGTGAGCATTTGAACTGAGGTTGTTTAGAAACCCAGCCTTTATTATCTAAGAAGACCCCAACAGTCAGCCATTAGCCTGGCTGGGCCCCTGCCTACCTGGATAATGGAGCTGGAGAGACCAAGAATCAAGGGGAGAGAAGGAGAGCCAGAGACAGACAGTACCAGTGGGACAATGTTTAAATAACCAGGCTGCAGTCCTATGAAACAAGGAAGGTGATCACTGTCCAAACAGCTAGTAGTGACTAACATGGAGGTAATTAGGAAGGCAATGGGTCTAGGGAATTGAGTAAGTTCAAGGGGAAAAAACAAAAATGGAAACATGAATAAATACTGGGAATTATTTCAGTCTTTCTATTTCATCTACATGGAGTGTATCAATCATTATTTGTTTGGTTAATTAGGTCAACCTGGGTAAAAGTTTGTGCTGTTTAGTAGACCAAATTCACTAGGTAATAAATCAAGTGCTGTTTCTTGTCCTACATACCCACAAACTCTCTGAGCTGGGCAAATCCTTTTTAATTGGATGTACTTGGAGGGGAAACAGAAGCAGAATGCACTAGTATGTTTGTATGTTCATGCATACATGCATGTGCATATATGCACACCCCCTAGATATTGGATCAGACATGCTTTAAAGGGATCCTTTTTCCTATCATTCATCCTTCTCTTTACAAGCCAGAAGCAGGTTACCCAGGCTTCTTTCCTAAGATGCCCTATGGCATTCCTTCAACAATCCAGGGCTGTTTGAAGGTTTGTGGCCGCTCACAATTTTAACCCAGGGAGCTTTTCAGGTAAAGAGCCAGAGAATTGGACTGTTGGGGAAAAGTCTCTTGTGTAGGGTGCCAGGATGGGAAGGAGACTTTCTAGTTTCTCTACTTTTCTCCCTTGGGTTTTCTAGGTATGATCCTGTTGTGGGTCCTGGGGACCTGGAGCCAGGAAAGGGGTTAGCAAAGGTTCCCCATCAGTGTTTCTCAGGGATTCCTGACAGAGCACATCAGAGCTGCCTTTTATCACTGCTGCACACTTTAGTGAGTCTGTCACGGCTCTCAGACATCGTGTTCCCTGCTGGATTAATCCTGCCTGCATTCAGACTCAGGATGTGGGCCACAGGGAGGGAGGGGGCACCGGGGGAGGGAGGGAGGGGAAAGTGGGATGGGGAGAGGAGGGAAATAAGGTGGGAGAAGGAAAAGAAACTTTGAAAGTACCAAGTAAAAAACCTAGGAAGAAAAAGAAATTAATTTGCAAAATTAAGGGAAAAATATAGTTTGGACAAATTAAAGCTAAAAATCTGAAAAGAGAACAAGGGACCAAAGAAAAGGGGGTAGGCCCAAAATCTCAGAATGTGAGGGACATTCAGTATGGGAGCAGAGAGACTCAAGCTCCAGGCTAGTTCTGTCAAGAGGTAGTTTATTATTTTTTATAAATTTATTTATTTATTTATTTATTTACTTTTGGCTGCGTTGGGTCTTTGTTGCTGTGCGGGGGCTACTCTTCGTTGTGGTGCAAGGGCTTCTCATTGCGGTGGCTTCTCTTGTTGCGGAGCGCAGGCTGTAGGTGCGCAGGCTTCGGTAGTTGTGGCGTGTGGGCTCAGCAGTTGTGGCTCGTGGGCTCTAGAGCGCAGGCTCAGTAGTTGTGGTGCACGGGCTTAGTTGACCACGGCATGTGGGACCTTCCCAGACCAGGGCTCAAACCCGTGTCCCCTGCACTGACAGGCAGATTCTTAACCACTGTGCCACCAGGGAAGCCTGTTTTATTTTTTTAAAAGATTATAAAGCAGACCGATCATTCACTGATTCACTCTCTTACTTGGAGTACATTAAGTAAGGGCCGATGACGTGTGGGCCCCATGCCAGCACACACTTGGAGAAGTTCTCATATACTCAGTTCTGCCATAGCTTACTTGAAGAACTACAGAAGGAGATTCAGTACACCAGAGCCTCAGTTTTACCCTCTGTAAAACTTATACCCAAATCAAACCTACTAGAAGAGCACTTTGGCATTCCCTCAGTGAAAGCGGTTTTCAAAAGAAAAGGACTGCTGGCTTGACACGTGATGAACTCCAGGTGTAAAAGTGCCTGTGCATCTTGCTGCTAGAACGCCCCGCCTCATCTGGGCTGGCTGACATTCCAATCTCTTCCAGTGCTATGGTTATGGTCTCTCAACTGAGAGACAAGGACAGACATATGAGATCTCTGTCACTCTGAGTGAGCATCTTGAGGGTAGAAACTAAGCCTAATTTATTTCTATTTCCTCTCTGTGCATGAAACCTGATACTTAGTAAGTGCTCAGTTACTTTTGTTCATTGTTGGAGAGGGATCAGGAAAGGCATCAGAGAATCCATGAATATGAGCTAGCCCTTGTAGCATTAATGTAGAGGCTGCATTTGGCATACAGAAGGTACTCAATAAAGGAAGCTTTCCTGAGTAAGTTTGTGGAGAGGAAAAGAAGAGTAAGGCAGAGGGACTGAGAAATAAAATGCATGCCAAGTTCAAGGAACAGAGTTAGCACAAGTGTGGCTAGACAGGTGTCCCCCAACCTTTTGTGTTTGTAAGAATGGCTAGAGGAGCTAGTTTTGATCTGCAGAGTCCTGAGGTCTCTATACTCAGAAATTCGAATTCAGTAGCCCTGAGGGCCAGCAAGGATATCTGCATTTTAAGCAAACACTACCAGTTTGTTTTCTTACAGGTAGTCTGCCAACCACACTTGGAGAGCACAGGCCTGGGGATGTGGGAATTGGGGGCAGTGGAAGTGGCTTGAGTGTGTGGAAAGATGAAGCAGGGGTTGGTTGAGAAGAGTCTGGACTCTGTCCAGGAGGGGAGCCCTCCAGGGCTTCTAAACAGGGGAGTGACAGGGCCTGATCTGTGATGGAAATCAACTGTTCTTACTAAAGCTCAGGGCATTTGCTCTTTGCTTCTGCTCCATTAGATATCATTGCTTCAAGGACCCTGAACAAATAACGTTCCATTAAAGCTTCCAGGTTTTGTAGGACCCAGAGTTCCAGTTACCAGTGGAATGTGAAGTTCACAGGCCGTGTTCAGGCTTGCAAGGAGAGGATTAATTAGGTAAAAAGGCAGTTGCACACATAAGTGGGTGCCCACACCCCAGTCTGGCCTGGTGTTTTGGTGCACTCATTCAGGCATACAATACTCTTTTCAGTTCTAAGCACCACCTCTTGAAACAAGTTAAAAAGCGAGTTCCAAGTGAGATTCCCAAGTGCTGTGTTTTACACAGACTAATGATCAACAGCCTTCTGTTTTTATGGTCCTGGCAAGCACACTGGGCTCGCACTGCTAAGGATACCATAGAAAAGAATCCCGCGTTTCACATCTGACTACATAGCTAAGTGCAGAAAATTATGTTTTAGGTTAAAAACAAAAGTGATGGGTTTACTGAAATTATTGGTTTCTAAAAATTTGTGCCTATGGGTTTTTTTTAACATTTAAAAAGTGCCATATGTTTCACTGTGTTGGGACAGTGAAATTAAAATTAACATTAGTAAAGTACTTTACCCTTTGAAAAGTACTTTCACGTGTTATATCTCTATTGATTCTTAAAATAGTCTTGTGAGATAGGTATTATCATTATCCCCATTTTACAGATGAGAAAACGAAGTGTAAGTCTTACTGATTTGTTTAAATCCATACAGCTGGAAATTGTGGCTCCAGAAGCCAATCTCAGGTCTTCTGATTCCAAGATCCATGATTTCACAGTTGCTGCAGGAACCCTGGCAATCAGTGGGAATGCAGATATGTCAGTTATCCCCCTCACACCTCAACACTCTCCTGTAGCTCAGCTTCACAGCTAGTTGCCTCAACATTTTGTTCATTACAAATATCTTTGACAGAGAGGTGAGTGAGGTCATGAAAACTATGTCTAAGTTGATGGTCAACTAGATTGGAAACAAGATTGCTTTTGAGAATGAAACTATAAAGTTAACTCTGGCAGACAAGCAATATCCCAAATCACCTTATTGGTATTAATAGAATGGCTCCCAAACCTGTAAGATGTTGTGACACATCTAAGAAATTATATGGCAAGCAGAAAGGGGAGTTGGTCATCATCCCAGAGACAAATGTGGCAAGACCCACTTGAGCTCAGCTTAGAGGAAGATGTGGCCCAGTGACTTGATCCATACAGGCCCAGTGGCATGGACCCCTTTGCTGTGATAATAGTTGCTTCTTAAAATTTGGACCAAAAACCCTAACCCCCTTGTGTTGTTTCCATGCTCACTGAAGTAACTCTGAGATTTGACTTCCCTACTTAGGTGTCTGTGGGGTCTGAGAGATACAAGTCCCCAGGCTCTCCAGGTGAGCCCCAACCTGGGTCCTGGCCAAGCACTCACTTGGCCTTTTGAAGCATCCAGAGCAAGTCCTGGAGGTGCCGTCCATAGCTCCAGAATAGGCCTTAACATTTGTGAAGGCCAGCACTTGTCCATGGCTGCTTGATTGGGCCTCCAGTTTTTAAATGAGCGACTTAAAGTGAGAAACTGATTTTTCCATTATGCTTCAAAAAAATAATTTCCTACCTCCCATCTCTGTTGAGCCATTCTGAACTTGCTGCCATTCCTACAGTGCATTTTGTTCACTCTTAGAGAACTTCAGACATGCCTTTCTCCCTTTTCTGTCTTGTCTCCATCTTGCTTTTTACCTGCATGATCCCCACTCATTTTTTCTTTTCTTTTCTTTTTTAAATTTTATTTTATTATTTATTTATTTTTTTTTTAAAAAATTTTTGGCTGTGCTGGGTCTTCGTTTCTGTGTGAGGGCTTTCTCTAGTTGCGGCGAGCGGGAGCCACTCTTCATTGCGGTGCGCGGGCCTCTCACTGTCGTGGCCTTTCTTGTTGCGGAGCATAGGCTCCAGACGCGCAGGCTCAGCAGCCATGGCTCACGGGTCCGGTTGCTCCGCGGCACGTGGGATCTTCCCAGACCAGGGCTCGAACCTGTGTCCCCTGCATTGGCAGGCAGATTCTCAACCACTGCGCCACCAGGGAAGCCCCCCACTCATTTTTTCAACTTTGTATTTAAGTAACTTTACAGAAAAGTTGCAAAGACAGTACAGTGAGTTCCCTTAGATCCTTCACCCAATTTCTCTATTATTACCATCCTTAACAACCAACTTCAATAATCAAAACTAAGCAACTAACATCATTACAATACTATTAACTAAACTATGGACTGTATAGATTTCATCAGTGTTTCCACTAATGTCCTTTTTCTGCTCCAGGAGTCAATCCAGGATCTCACATTGCATTCAGTTGTCATGGATCCTTGGTCTTCTTAATCTGCAACAGTTCCTTAGTCTTTTCTTGACCTTAACACTTTTGAGGACTATTGGTCAGTTATTTTATAGACTGTCCCTCAATTTTTATTTGTCTGATGTTTTCCATTTGGGGACAAGAATACCACAGAAGTGATATGTCCTTCTCAGTGTATCATACTGGGGATGCATAACATCAAAATATCTTACCACTAGTGATGTTAACATTAATCACTTGGTGGTATCTCCTGGGTTTCTTCACAGTAAAGTCAGGTTTTTTCATCTTCGTTACTAATAAATATACTGGGGGTGATACTTTGAGACTGTGCAAACACCTTGTTTCTCTTCAAACTTTTGCCCACTAATTTTAGCATCCATCACTCGTTCTTGGCCTGAAAGATTATTGCTGTGGTGTTCTAATAAAGATTTTCTATTTCCCTAACTGCTTCTACATTTATTATTTGGAGTTCTTCTGTAAGGAAGAGCTGCCCCTTCTACCTCATTCATTCAATTATTTATTTATATCAGTATGGATTCATGGATATTTATTTTGTTCTATGAGTTATAATCTAATACAGTGACTTTGTTTTGTTGCTGAAATTTTTCCAGCTTTGGCTGCAGGTTGGCCACTTTGCTCTTTCAACACTACCCAGCCTTTTTTGGGTACTTCCTTGCTTCTCTAGCAGCATGAGATGCTCCTGTCTCAACTTGTATTTATCCCACCCCAGCCCTGGAATCAAACACTTTTCTAAGAATCCCTAATTCTTTAGATTGGAGAATGGGATGTAAAAATCAAGTCTTAGGTGGTGGGTGTGCTCACTGCTACTGGGATGTCACTGCTTCTAGGCCCTCTCAGCAGATAGAGCTAGGAAATCAATGGATGAATACTAGGAGCATACTAGGTATGTATTCATGTCTATATTTATTTCTGTATCTCTCTCTCTCTCTCACTATATATATATGTGTGTGTGTGTGTGTGTGTGTGTGTGTGTGTATATATACATATATTGTAGTACATATATATATATATTTTTTTAAACCATGAGTTCATACTGATACCTCTGACTCTCATCCAAAACCATAGATTTCATTCTAGCCTTCCCTCTTTCCTTATTTGTAACTAATTACTCTGACAGTGAAAAGCCTGACTTTCATTATCTACAGTGTATTAAAGTATTTGTTCAACCCTAGTATATACACAAAGTAGTTTCAGAATTGCTAATCTGTATCCCCATGGAAAATAAATTTACTAACTAGAATGCAGTGTTTGTGTATAGTTCTTTTTGCCATTAGCTTTACAGTATCCAGCCAAAATACTGATTTCCAAAGTAACTTAGTTCTTTTCTTCCCCACTCCATTATGGTTCTGTTATTCATTTGCAATACAGTTAGGTTCAGTTGTTATAGTTTGTATTCCATTTGGGGCTCTTCCTTCATCCTGGTTCATTTTTTAAAATGTATATATAGTAAAATTTTCTTTATGAAGTATAGTTCTATGAGTTTTGACAACTGCATGTTATACATTTTTAAGTTGTTTTCTATGTTCATAAAACTGAAATTTTTTTTCTAGCTGTATATATCTAGGCATTTCCATTTATTTTTCAAACTGTTTTAGAACTTTATGGATTGGTCACTCCTGAGGGAGAAAAACTTCAGCATCTCTGCGTTTCACATCAGAAGGGCCCAAGTTGAGGAGCCAAATTGTGTCTGTAATGCAGCCATTGCTTCAAATTTGGTCAAATCATGATTTTCCATCACCTAAGGAACCCAGGTCTGCACAATCAGATTGGCTGTGCTGTCAATCTATATTGGCTCTTAAGACATCAAACAGCTGATGAGGGGAGGGTTTTGGGGACCAGGGTTGAGAGAGAAAGAAATATTACAGGCTGGCAGCTGCAGTGCTTCCTTTCTCCTTTTTTTCTTTTCCTTCCTTTCTTCAGATAACAACTACCCACTACCTACCATATTCCAGAAGTTGTGCAATGATGTTTAAGGCCCAGGACCCGGCTTCAAGAGTTTCACATAAAGTAAGGAAAATTGAAAATACACCACAGTGTGAATGGCATCCCCTGTGGTTGAGAAACATGATAGCCTGAAGCAATTATTAAAATGGTGAGTAGGTGCTATGATAAGGGCAAACACCAAGTGATATGGGTCCTTGGTTAACAGGCACCTCTCACATGCTGGGGAGGTGAGGTGGCAAGGAGGGCCAGAGGAGTTAACAACTGAGCTTAGCTTTGCAGGACAAATAGGAGTTTGGTGCAAGAGTCAGTAAAGGTACTCCAAGCAAGGGCACCACATACACAAAGACCTAGAGAAATGAATGATCTGGAATGATCTAAGGAAGCTCTATATGGTGAGGGAGGGAATAGGGTCAGGAGTGGGAAATGGTAGGATCATATTGAGGAGATACTGCTAGGGACTGTGTGAAAGGTCTTGTGTGCTTTGCTAAGGAGTTTGATTTCATCCTAAAAGTGGTGAGGTCACTGAACAATTTCAGGAGGAGAGACGGATATGGCATGATCAAATTTGCCATTTCTAAAGGTGTCTCCATCAGGAATGTGGAAAATGGACCAGTGATGGAGGCAGATGGGAAGTAGGGAGATTAATCAAGAGGCTTTTGCAATATGAGAAATGATGCATGTCTGGATTAGGGCACTTGCATAAGGGACTAAATGCAGGTAATGAATTCTGGGGAGACTTTAGATGTGGCACTGCAGGAGTTAGTGACTGCTTAATGAAAATAGTGAAGAAAAAGGAGGCACCAAAGATGATTCCCAAGTTTTTCTGACAGCTAGATAGATCATGGTGTTACTCACTAAGGCAGTTTGGTTTCAGACTTTTTTTTTTTGGTTTACATCAGACAGATATTAAAAAAAGAGAGAAAGAAGCATATTTTTTTCTGCTAAATAAGTGGGGTTTTGCTAATATTACTCATATTCATTGAGGAGGAATCAAATAAGAAAGTTTCACTGCTGCATGCCATCATTCTTAGACCCCACTGTAGAATAAAGGAGATGATTCCGTCCCAAGGGAGAGTAGAAAGTTAACAGTTTCAGGAAAGTTTGAGTTTGGTGTGTTCAGGCAACTTCATGGGAAGGTGGTCAGTGTGCTTACACAGAGCCTTGTACTCAGAAGGGCCTCTTGCTTGGCTTTAATCTCTGTGGCCGCCATCTTGAAAGTCTGTCTTTGAACTTGTGTTTTGTAAACGAAGTTAGACTGGACAATGAAGCATACACTGGAGGCTTGGAGTCTCAGCTCACATGTGGTCCTGCCTCCCTCTTCCTCCCTGGGATAAGTTCTCAGCTGTGCATTCCTTTGAACCCTCCTGCTCTAGTTTCCCCCAGCCTTCCCCTCCCCATACCTGCTCCTCAGTTGCCTTCTGCCCCAGGTGGGGGCCTGAGCATAAATATGGGAAGGGTTGGGGTACAGCATGTACCCACCCTGCATCTCAGAGAAGGGCAAAGCAGTGGCTGTCCCCACCCTAGGCTGGCAGGTCCACAGACTTTCAGCAGAAACCTGGACATGGGCCTCTAGCCCATCCCCTAGTGTGTCTTGGTGTAGAGATTACAACTCCTTGGGGGTCACCTTTCTGCTGCGGGTATGGAAAATGGAGATTGACTCCCTGACTCCTGACTGGGACCCTCATTGCATTTTCATTTTGCACTGAACTCTGCAAATAATATAGCCTACCCCTGGGTGTATTGACCAATGACAGAAAATGGTGGATGGAATTGTTCCAACTCATCATGCATCCTCCAGAGACTAGGAACTTTCTTGACCTGTCAGAGGAAGAACAAGACATTCAAGAAAGGGTCAAAGAGGGTGCAAAGCAGAGACCAGGTCAGGAATGAATCCCGTTGCCACAGACTTTTTTTTTGTTTTGCCACAGACTTTTGGAAAAGACTCAAGCCCCTTCTTTTTGGGACCAGAGGGGCATGGTCCTGACTCTTACTGATTGTGGCCAGACTTTTAGGGGCTGGGCTGCACACACACAATAACCTACAAATCATTTTTAAAACATACAACTACTCACAAATGAGTATGCAAGTAAAAATGACAAAAATCTGAATAAAGTCAATGATTGATATATCAAAGTCAGTTATTAAGATATTGTTAAGATATCTTTAAGATATTGTACTACAGTTAGGCTAGATACTGTGTTCCAGTTTGGGGGAAATCTCTGTATTATTTCTTACAACCCATGTGAATCTATAATTAACTCAAAATAAAAAGTAAAAAAAAATATATGCCAATCATGTGCTATCATTTCAAATGTACCGTTAGCATCTAAACGCAAAATACTAAATAATAGCCATCCAACTTTATATTTAAGACAAATCAGTCTTTACGTGCTTTAGGCAAGAGCCTGGTTTTTGATAACTATGATTTCGCCTCAGGTGCAGTACCAGTTATTGGTATCCTTTCAACATTCCAGACTATATAGATCCATTAGGCTTCAACTGCTATGACAGAGATACTTGATTTTATTAATTCTTTGTTCAAGTATTTACATATGGGGCACTCATTTTGGGCCAGGTATCAGGCTAAGCACTGGGGGTACAAAGGTGAAGCAGGGATTGCCTTTGTGCTTGAAGATATTCCAGTCAAGAGGAGAAGTCAGATGGACCCACAGTTACCACTACAATGCTCATGATAGATGCTGTAATAAAGGTAAGAAGAGGGGTCCATGGAGGACAAGTGGAATTGAGGAGGGGAGGTTCAGGCAAGTTTTCCTAGAGGAGGTAATGTTAGAGGAAAATCTTAAAGAGTAAGTAGGAGTTAGGTGAACACAAAAGAGAAGAAAAGGTTTAAGTCAGGGAAGACAGGAATTGGGCAGGCTGGGAAGCATGAGAAAGTGTGGTGCTTTGAGGAAGGGCAAGGAGATGCCGGAGCGCAAGATACAGGTAGGTGGGCCACGGGCGAGCCAGGCTGGAGAGGTGGGCTGGACCAGAGCACGGAGCACTTGTCCCCTTATACCAAGGGAGCTGGGAGCCACTCATAAACTTTCAGTAAGGTAGTGACATGACTGATCCTGTCTTCACCTCTCCTGGATAAATGAGGACAAGGCTTACGGATTTTTTTTTTTTTTAAGGAATAAGAGAATCAGTGGGCTGTATGATTCATTTTCTTAGTCCTTCCTTATCCCAGGCAGAGGTTCATAGGTAAGGTGCTTCTCAAATTGGGCCCACCAAGCCTCAAATGATTCCATTTCCTAGTTGATGAATCCAACCAATAGAAGGCAAAGAAGATGAATCTGGGTTCTGAATCTGAGTTGGAGAGGTAGTGGGGAGGCTCATACAACATCACCAGCCCAGTATCTCTGTCTTCCTCTCAACTCCCCTTTCTTCCTCATGGCCTCTGCCCTGAGGGCTACTCCCCGAAACCCAAAGAAGTGGGGTGGGGGAGGTTAAGGTGGGGCACAGCTGGTTTTCTGTTGCTGTGACCAAAAGTCCTAGTAAATCCCTGGTAACTCGTGAAACAGAAAGAAAATAATATATTGAGAGCAAAACAAGCCAGCACACTACCTGTCTCTAAGCTTGCCATGGCAGCTTTGGCATTTGATTCTGCTCTGCTCAGTCCCCGGAACATTGATTCCCCTCCGTGGAAGCATCTCATCGCTAAATACCCTTCCAGGATGTGTGAGAAACTCCTTCCCTCTTAAATGGCTGCCTGAACAAATTTAACGGAGGCTGTTACCCACTGAGTTCGGTATCAAAGCTCTGAGGTCAAGTTCTCCTTGAGTTTTTGCTTTTATCTGGAGTCTCTCACCTCCTACCCTCCACTGCCATCAGCTTCACAATATCAGACAGATGGAGTCTGGGCAGCTCCAGGATCCACGTTTCTCAGCCTAACACACGAGGAGGGTAGGGGGAGAAAGGATGGAGGGAGTTGACGAATGTAGGGGTTTCATTTGGGACTAAATGGGGCCTATGCTTGCATCAGAGGATCTTATATCATGGAAAAATGGAGTCTCTTAGACCTCAGTGTCAATAGACAGATTCCATTTGTCTGAGACTTAAGGAGTGTGCAAAATCAAGCATGCAGCATGGATAACGGAAATGGCCTTGGATTACTCTATTTTCCATTTCTCTGTCCTAGCTGTACCTCTGACTCAAACTTTTACTAACATAACTACCACTTATAGAGTACCCACCAAGGGTTATATTAAATATACATGTAAAATAATGGTCAAGGCATTGGAACTGACCAATCAGAATAAGTGCTAACTGTAAACAACTGGTATAGTTGCACCAGATGACCCACTAAGAGTCATATACTGAGAGACATACTTCATATATATTATTTTGAATTTTCACAGATAAAGAAAGTGGGATTCAGAGTATCCAAGCTCATACAGCTTAAGACTGGATCAAAATCCAGATTGATCCCACAATCTTGCTTTTTTATGTCATCCTCCCCCTAGGGTACCTTTGTCTGTAGGCAGCCTCAAGGGAATCTGGAGAATGATTCCTTAAAGTCAAAGAACACAAGGCCAGTAAGAACCCCTGAGCTGGCAGCGCTGGACAACAGAAGTCAGTCCCAGCCAGCTCCACTTGAATGGGGAGTAGATGGCATTGTACCAGGCTCACCTGTAATCCTGCCTCAACCTGCAATTTAGGGTTTAAGTACACACTGTCTTGCATTGTTTACTAATTGTTGCAGAGGTCAATCTTATACTTTTATTCATCATTCTTCATTCAGTCATCAAATATTTTGGAGCAACTGGGCACATTCCTTCTCTGGCAGCCCTTGTGATAACCAGCATGGAGAGGTAGGCCAACTCAGATAACTAGTTAATGGCCCACTAAAGAGCAAATGAGGGCTAATTTGCCTTTTTATTTTTTTTCTTTTTGGCCATGCCATGCACCTCGTGGGATCTTAGTTTCCCAATCAGGGATCGAACCCATGCCTCCTGCAGTGGAAGTGCAGAGTCCTAACCACTAGACCACCAGGGAACTCCCTAATTTTCCTAATAATAAATTAATGAATTAAGTTTTGCATTTATTATTTTTTTTATTTTTTTTAGAGTCTGTCATACAGAGTGAATTTGCATTTATTTTGAAAATGTTTTCAGATATTGCTTTAATAAATAAAAACTATACATTCAACAGCTAGAATTTGAAACTAGAAAGTTGGATGCACAAATATTTTATTTCTAGCACCTCTGATCAAGATGAAAAGTCTTTATCCAAACATTAGCTTTGGGAATAAGAATGTATACAAAAGCCAGTTTTCTTATTATTGTTCGTACTGTGAATTTTAATATCTAGTCTTTAATCTAGATATCTTAACTCATACATCAGAACAGCATTCTCTTAAGGTATACAATCCTTGGACTCTTCTATTAATTACAGTTAGTAAGTCACCTTAGCTCTTTGAATGTATTTGGATGTCCTATTAAAAAAACAGTCATTTGGAAGCCCACAAAAGATTCCTTAATGGCTTGACAAAATTCAAGCATCTTCTTAGTATGCCTTTCTTACTCCACTAAGAAGCCTGTAACTCATGAAACAGTTGCAGGGAAACCATAGGTTGCACTTGAAAACCCCCAGGTTTCAGAATTAGTACCACCACTTAGTTGCTAGGGATCTTGGGCAAGTTACTTGAGTTTCCATATCTGTAAAATGGAGATAATGAAACCTACGGGAAAGGGTTGCTGTGGGGATTCGAGATCACACGTACACACAGAATCCAGTACAGAGGCTGTGAGCAGTAAGTGCTCAATAAATGTTAGTTTATTGCTCAGGGGGTTGTTGGGAAGGTTAAATAAGATCATAAATATAACTAACTGAGCTCACATAGTAAGAAATTACTGTTCCACCCTTCCCACTTGAGCATTGTCTCCACTGTAGTGAATATTTGGCAGTTGTTTTCTTTATCTGTGTAGTCATCCAAACTGGACAATTCAATCAAGTCTCCACTTGGAGCCTTGTATTTGATGATCTCATTGTTGTGGAGATCTGAGAGATGAAAATACATATCGGAGCCACGACAGGACAGTTTTGCAACAGCAGCCAAAAGCCCTTAAAACGTTCTGTCCGTTGATCCAAAACTCCTACTCATAGGAATTCACCTTTAGGAAATAATCAGAATTATAAATAAAGATTTATGACAAGATGTTTAGTCAACTGTGATGCATGATCATAATAAAAATAGAAATAATCTAAATACATGACAATAGGAGAATGGTTGAATAAATAACAACCTCTCTGAATAGCACACAGCTGTTTAAGTTGAACTTTGGAGAAGATTTAATGACATGGGGAAAATAATCACATTTCAATGTTAAATTTAAAAAGTAGGATCACAACTTGTGTATACAGTGAACACAATTTTACAAAATATGAAAGTACCAGATAAATCAGTGAAGAAACTGACCCCTAAGTTACCAAATGCATAAGAAAAAAATACAAAATATTGAATAAAGGTATCCATGTATGCTGCCCTTTTAAACATCTTCCAGTTCTGATCAATTAAAATCATATACTCAGTGAAGATGAACTATGGATTTGTATGATGAGAAACAAAAACGAGAAGAATGACTAGAAAAAACACTCTGTTAACGTTGTTACCCGTGGGTATAGTGGGATTAAGGTAATTTCCCCCTTCTTTGTGCTTTTCCATATTTTCTAAATTTTCTTCAATGAACATATTTTATAATGAGGAAAACAGACTTATATTAAAACAGAGGGGAGATTATCAAGTCCCTATTTCTCTTTGCCTGCGTGTTAGTAATTTTCTCAGCAGAATTCTTTCCAGATATCCTTCACCACCAAGGTGCTCCCTGTCCATATGATACAAATAGAGTGTCTACAACACACTAAGGAGGGAGCATCCTCTCTTCATGTCACTCACTGCGATTCCTTCCAGTTCACTCTGCAGAGTTTAGTGATATGCAACTTATATGGATCTACAATCCCTGCCTACCCACCCCCAACATAATAAATGTGACGATCACTTCCATACTAAATGCTGCTTTCTTGACAGAGGCCCAGACAGCCCCCAAGGAAGCAAAACACCAGAGGGAATCACCATGAACAAAGCGGAGAGTAGCAGAGAGCACCCGATCACAAGCCCACACTCCGTTTTGAGATAGCTGGGTGGTTAGAGTCGGGTAGGGATGGTAGGGATAGGGAAACTAATAAAGAGGGGAAGGGAGAATTAGTCAAGGAACTTGCTCCAGGCAAAGGGAGAGAGTTCAGAGATACAATGTTCTTACAGGGGTAATAATAATAAACACAATTATGTTAATACAAAGAGCCATAAAAACAATAAACACGTGAGTTGCCAACAGTGTGCTTGGTGCTGCGGCAGAATTAAGCCCTCTCAGTTAGGCTGTGATCTGCATTCTGTCTGAACTCTGTGGGAAAGATGACCAGCCACACGAGCAGCCTGGGATGGAGGGAAGTACAGGCCATGGGTCTTTCTCCTGGCTAAATAATGTGGGTAAGGACTTCAACCTTCTTTGTTTTCTGTTGTGCTCTGATTGGTTGACTCAGGGTTCAGGGGACACCCAAAGGCCAGAATGGAGGGAATCAAGAGTCCTAGGAGAAATTCTTTGGAGAAGACAATGGGAAGGGGTAAGAGACATCTTTGAGATGTTGATCAATGCATAGTATATAAAAGAATATAGGGCTTCCCTGGTGGCGCAGTGGTTGAGAGTCCGCCTGCCGATGCAGGGGACGCGGGTTCGTGCCCCGGTCCGGGAGAATCCCACGTGCCGCGGAGCGGCTGGGCCCGTGAGCCATGGCCGCTGAGCCTGCGCGTCCGGAGCCTGTGCTCTGCAACGGGAGAGGCCACAACAGTGAGAGGCCCAAGTACCGCAAAAAAAAAAAGAAAAAAAAGAATATAGAAGAATCAATATGAGAGTTTCATGCATAGTTTCCTCATTGGTATCCCATATTATCAGTGAGAGTGGTACTTGGAGTCATCTTTGAAAAACAGACAGCTCAATACTCTGCTGGGGGCTCTGGGGAGAGGGAGTGTTTTCACTGCAGTGGAAGGCTGGCTGGCCCATTCCCTTGGGAAATTAAGAGTTCTGTACCCAGGATGGGCCCCAGGTCTGTACTCCTGAGTTGTGCCCTGGAGGAGGACAGTAAGAAGGTGGAAGCTGATATGGGCATTGAGTAGAGAGAAAAATAGGCCTTGGAGAATGTTAGGGGGAGAATGTTGGAGATTAAGAGAAGGAAAGTGGGGAGGGAGGGAACTGGAGAAGAAAGGAGCGGAAAGAATACAAGTGCATAGTTCAAGGAAGGAGTTTATAGTCTTTTTCACCTTGTTGAAAATGGATCATCCCCTTTATCCACTTTCCCCCGGGAACAGACCCAAGAATCCAGGCACGTGGAGCTGAATGTTCCAGATACATCAATAAAGAAACTGGCTCATGCCTGGATTTCCAAAAGCATGAGAAAAAAATAGTACAACATATTGATTAAAAGATGTTTGTGTTGCTCTTTTAAACATCTTTGGATTCAGGTTCAATTAAAATCATATACTTGGTGTAACGTATGCATTTTTACTGATGAGAAACTGAAGAAAACAAAGTTGAGGCCCAAAAAGGTTAGGTGACTTTCTCAGAGCCACATGGTAGCTTGCTGCCTCCCAGTGTGGCTCTCCTGCCATAAAGGAGGCAGCACCTTCCTTCTCCCCACTCCCCGCCTGCCTGTCCGCTTTCAGAACGGTTCCTTCCCAAGTTGGCACAAACTCCAGCGAACGCCTGCCTTAACCCTTCTGGGTCTCGGTCTCCTCAGCCTCAATGTAAGGGTGTGGACTGGATGACCCTTCACTATGTTTCATCACTTACAGATTAAGAAGGAGACCCATTTGCCACCAACTCAGTACGTGCTTGACTTCTCAATACCGTGGAAAAGTAGTTTTAAAAACGTGGCCCTGGACGCACAGCATCAGCACCACCTGAGAACTTACCAAAAATGCAAATTCTCGGCCCTACCTCAGACCCTACCGAAGCCGAAACTCTGGGCGTGGAGCTCAGCAACCTGTGTTTTAATAAGCCTGCAGGGGGTTCTGATGCAGCTCAAGTTTGAGAACCGCTACTCTGAATGCTTTTCTGCCCAACACTAAAGGGAGGGCTTAACACGCACACGCGCACAAGGACGTAACTAACTTTTCTCTGTGGCCGCTACCCCTCCCTCGCCTCCCCCCCTCATCCTTTTCCTCGCTCTTCCATCCTGGGATGATGAATGGAGGTCAGGGCAGGGCGCTGTCAACGGAGGAGGACGCGGAGAACTCTCCCTTCCCCGACCCACCGGGTGGGTCGGGGGGGCGGTAGCATTGGGGCTGTGGTTTCCTTATAAATTTCTCGACAGCCGCTGCCCCATTTGGGGGGGAGGTTAGGGGCGCGTTTAACAACAGAGTTTACTTTTAATGATTTATCCAATCATTTGTTTGCAAAATGAAGGAGACCATTAAGAAGTGGGGGTGTCAGGAAAAAGACTTGGGGAGAAGAGACTGGGCGAGAGGAGGGAAGGATAGCGTAGCAGAGCAAGGGTCTGAGGTGAAGCTAAAGAGAAATGGGGGTTCCGGGGAGCCCATGGGTGTGGGAGAAAGGCGGAGGGCTTTGCTTTTGGTACCGGAAAGAAAGTGAAGTTGGGGGAGAACACGGGACTAAGGCGCAACAGAGAGAAAAATGGGTATTAGGAGAAAAACTGAGTTTGGGGGGACTGGTTTTTTTTTTTTTCTTTTTCCAGCTTCCTTTCCAAGACTTTCTTTGCTCCACTTTGCTCCTCCCCCTCCTCCCCGCCTCCTCTTCCCCCCTCCCCCTCCTCCTCCTCGCGCGGTAATGGGAGGCTCCTAGGCAGAAGCTAAAGAAGGAATTGTTTGCGAGTTCAGTCATCCAAAAAAGCTTCTTCCATATGGAGGGACCGGGTGCGCAGGGCGCGGCGTCCCCTGCCTTGTCCTCCTGCTGCTGCCGCCGCGGGCCCCGCTTCCTGCCGCAGGGACCCTGAGCCCCGGCCCGCCGGTGTCAGCCGCCGCGAGCGCACACGCACACTCACACTTACACACACACGCGCACACACACTCACACTCACGCCCGCCGCAGCCGCACGCGCCCGCACGCGCCCTCCCTCCCCGGCCCGCAGCTTCTCGGTCCGGGGCTCCTTTGTTGCTCCCGCGGCCGCCGCTCTCTCCCGTTTTGTGTGTCCCTGGGTGTCACTGTGCGGGTTGTGTGTCCGTGCGGCACCGGGCTGTGTGGCTGTCTCCGCGCCCACCGCGCCCCCGGGCCCCGGCTCACCCTTCCCAGGAGCCGGCTGCACCAGAGGTGAGTCACGTCGCTGAAGTTTGTTTTCTTTTCATAAAAAGTTGTGTTTATTTGTTGGTTTGGGAGGGGAGGGGCGGGAGGCGGCCGCAGGCCGGGCGATACCGAGGAAGCGCCGGCGGGTGGCTGGTGGGGACGCGCCGGCGGCGGGAGCCGGTCCCAGCGCTCGGCCCGCGGGCTCCGGCGGGGGGCTGCGGCCGAGGCGGGCGGCGGGGTGCCGGGTTGCCGCCTCCGGGCCCGGGGGCGCCGCATCTCGTTCCGTGCGGGTGCGGTCTGGACGGTCGTTCCCGGAAGCTTCCCGGTGGAAGAAGGGCCCGGACAGCCTCCCAAACTTCCCCGGAGGTTGACACCGGTCTCCGGCTCCCAGCGCGGGGCTCTGGGGAGAAACCCACATGGGGTTGGCAAATACACAGCACCACCGCACACCCATTTGGCCTCTTAGGGGGTGAGGGTTTACCGTCTCGGCGTTTAAAAATAATAATAATAAATAAATTTTAAAAATTAAAAAAAACTAAACCCAAATGAGGGACCGAACGGACCGGGAGCAAAACAGTCCCAGAAAAGCATCCCCCGCTAGAGGGGTGGAAGGGCCGAGGCTGAAGTGAGGGTGTCCAGAGGTGTCTGTGGGTTTGGGGCAGCGTCTGGAGGATGTGTGTGTGTGTGTGTGTGTGTGTGTGTGTGTGTGTGTGTGTGTTCGCGGGCACAACGTCCTCCTGGGGTTGTTCTCTTGGGGGGTTTTGTTGGTGTAACTGTGAGAGGTTGGGAAATGATCCTTTGGACAAGTGGGAAGGGGCTGTGGAGAAGGGCAAGGAACCCAGGAAGAATTTTCTGCTGGATTTTTGAAGGCTCTGCTTAACTTTCAGGGTGCCCAGTGTTAGTTTGCTCTTCCAGATGGTAGGAGAATTTTGGGGGCTGGGGGTGCAGGCAGACCTGGTGGAGTTTACGGAGCCCTAGGGATTTGTTTGCTTATTTTTGTTTTGGGTATGAGATTGCAGTGGCAGTGTTACTTGAAAGGTTGTTGTGTGCCTCCAGAGATGTGGCAGTAGAGCTAAGAATACCCAAACCACACACCAACGATCCTAAACAGGCACTTTCTGGGCGTGGTGGGGTGTTCTGCCTCTCCTGCGTCCCTTCTCAGCAAGTTCAAATGGGTTTGCATAAGTTTTTGACCCAGAGTTACCTCTTTGAATGGACTGAGTGAAAAAAGTATGTTTTGGTTTCAGGCCCTTGTGCCACCTCCAAGTGCCTTGTACCCAGCTCACATTTGTCACCTAGATCTTTGTTACCCAGAACTTTGCAAACACTGGCCATTGAATGAATGAAATTTTCAAAATTCTTGAATGCACAACCATTTCTGATTTATTCCACAATTGGGCCCTAAGCAGGCAGCCTAGCCCTGTGATGGTTTTTCATCCCTTTGGTCACACTCAATAAATCAATCTCCATTTTCTCAAGGGCAGCATGACAGTATTTAAACAGTCTCCTTGGACTAAGGTGGAGACTGATGCCCCCATACATCTGTCCAACCTGTTTTCTGTGAATCTGAGGCAAGAGTTTGGCCATTTTGAGGTATGTAACAGGTTTCCCAGGAACGTTTCTGAGGTCTTATAATTGGTACTTTTTAATGGTTTCATAATTGAAATCTAGAAGGTTCCCATGGTAATCTTGAAGCACCTTGGGGTCAGTGGGACAGAGGCAGGGTGAAAACAGAAGTGGAGTTATGATTTTCCTGCAGGATGAGTTTTTGGAGCGAGTGTATGGAAAATGAAAGAAGTTAAGAGTTGCCGCTTTGCTGACGTTGCCTGCCCCCAACTATTGCTTAAAGTTTGGCCCTTCAGGAGGCTGGAGGCTGTCTACACCTATGAAATCTGAGGATTGAGATGTCAGACACTGTCTCATTCATCCTCTGTCAAGAGATCTCAGAAGAGGAACACTGCAAGAAACAGCTTCTCAGGAGAAATTGCCCAAGCCACAGCATTGGCTTTACTGAGGAGAGGAAGTTGATAGAGTCCAGGATAGTTGGTTCCTTGACCACAGTTGGGATGGGGGGTGGGGTGGGATAGAGGGAACCCTGCTTAGCTGTTGATTGGTTGGCCAACTTGAATAAGAGGGTGATTTTTGTTCCTTTACCTCCTCCAAATGGGTCCAGAGATTTTCCTTTCTTTGAAATGCTCTTTCAAACGTTTGGGCTCCTAGCTCTCTTCAGCAACTTATCTGTGGTTTCCATACCCTAAGAAGAAGTAGGAGATTTTACTCATGAGATAATTCAGTTGACTTCCCCAGGGGTCCCCAGGGTATAAGCGAGGATGGTGAGAAGTGAACCTGGTGGTCACAATATTCCATAGGACCCTAGGGTTCTGAGTTCAGATTTTGACAAAGTCACCAGTATGGTTAATGAATAAGGGTTTTCCTTTCTCTGTCTTTTAAACAAGTGGATAGAAGCTGAAGAGGACCCAAGTGCACCAGATAATTGCTTCCAGTACTTTCTGTTCTCTGAGTAAGAAAGTATTAATCTGGCACCAGAAGATATTGTACATTGGGAGTTTGCTTTCTTTCCTCCAAACTCCAAGCCTTCTTGCTATCTGTGAAAATAAGGAGGAGGGTGGTTGGAAATTGGGGAGGGAGAGAAAAGAAAGTGATTTGTTACATTTTTTAAAGTGTATTTACTTTAACGTATGGAACTTATTGTCATCTCCATACTTCAATTCAGCAAAAGTTTATAGCACATCAGACCCCAGACTGGGAGCTTTTTTGTCCCAAGAAAATAAGCTTTCTTAGTCAAAGGATGGTTCTCCAAACGACCCTCCCCTCCCAATTTTGATTTTTTGCACAAGCGTCTACTACTACTACTAATAAAAAATGTGTTTTAAAGTTACCCACATTGCCATACTGTAACTGTTTTTGTTCACCCATGTGCATACATACTTTTCACATAGCTCCGATAAAAGTAAAGACTCTTGTAGTCAGACAGTCCTGAAGCAGCTCTACACTTTTGACCAAAGACTCATAGGGAGCAGGTATATCCAACCACTTTGCTATTGCTGGGAACAGCCCAAATCCTGAGGGTGCTCCCACATGGAACCTTTACATGTAATATTTTCATCATTTATGAGGCTGAATCAAATATTGGGGCTGGAGGGTGGGATGGAAGAGGGTGTTTGTTTTTAATCTAGAAATCCATGTATACAGAAAGCCTTCCTAAATAGGACTCTTACCTCCTTGGAGCCCTCAGCGTTGGAAATGGGTAGAGAAGGGGAGGTGGAATCGGGAAGTAAGACTTAAAGGATCCATCTCAAGTGGCACTGCCCTGAGGATTAGGAAACTTGGGTTGGACCCCTGGCTCTGCCTGTGGACTCCATTCACACTGACTCAATCCACTGAGCTAATCGATCACTAAATCTCCATTACCACTGAGTTAGCTCCTTCCCCAAGCTTGCCCAGTCTCTCCTGCCCTTCCTTTTATTATTCCGCCATCCTACCATCTTTTCCATTTCTGCCACCACCATGCTTCTTCATGCCTTTGACAATTGCTGACACATGACTGGACTCCCCACTGTCTACCCATCACCCCCCTACCCTCACCCCCCGCCAACACCCATCATCCATCAGTCCCATAAACTCATCCCCCAGTCTAAGCTTACAATCTAAATTTCTTAGCCCTCTCACATGTGGCTCTGTCTCATCTCATGATAATATTACCTTGATAGGACCCTTTTGCTCCAGCTGGACCCATCTATTAGCCGACCCTTGATTTTGGAGGGGATTCACCCCTTCTGCTGCCTTACCAGCCCCAGCCCCTTCCCTGTTAACCCACCTTCCTTCGTATGAGGGCTGCTGATAATGTGTTCTTAACAGATATTTGGTGAATATTGGTGAAAATGGACCACTGGATGCAAAGGTAATGGTTTTGTAAGAGCAACAGACTGTTTTCAATGTAATCATTGTCCTTCATCTATTGTTCAGTTCATTTCTAGCAAGGGGCCAGGTAACTGGAGATTTAAGGAAGCCTGTGGTTTAGAAAAACTGCTTTTTCTCTGTTTTCTTATTTGTAAAATGGACTAATAAGGAATTACCCTGGTTTATAGCAAGGTACCGTATGAAAAGCAAATACTTTCAAAGTGTTTATTTATTTTGTTTGAGACACTTTCTTTTTCCTCAGGCCCAGAACAAGCTTCCTGGAACCCGTGACCCATGAAGTCTTGTCAACATTCACACCGTCTGAGGGTATCAGCAATGAAGTAGAAGAAGCAGGTGAGGTTTTCTGCCCATAGTCTAATATCTCTAGCCTACTGGGTCAGTCACATTTTCATGTTTTATGGTTCTGCTTGAAGATAAGAGTGTTTCCCATCCTTCAGTATTGAAAGGGTCCAGTTTTGAGTGGAATCTGAACTAAACAAGTTGGTTCTAGTTCAGCTCAGATACTCTTATAGTCAGAGCCTGTGGTGGCCTCTTTCCACTGGCGTGACCATGTCACCCCCCTTTCCCTGTGGCAAATTCTGTTCAACATGTTGGTTATAAACCATTTACTGTGGATTTGGAGCCCAGACTGCAGTGGAAAAGTCCTGCTTAGGTTTGGATGAGGAAAGTCCTGTGTTTATGTGTCTTACAATGGCATTACAGCAAATGCCTTCTCATCTGATATACTGGGTGGTGTTTATCTCACAAAACCCAGAGCGATTCCGTGTCATACCATCTTCTGAAATAAAGTTAGGAAATAGTTTCTCTTTTCCTAATGGTGAATTTGGCCTTATCTTCAAAGAAGACCTTTGATGTTTGGGACAGGGTTATTGGGCAGTAAGAGGAAATCGTAGGAGAAAGATCAGAGCCAATGATACACAGTCAGCTTAACTTGGTTGCCAGAGAAAACGCTGAGGAAAGTCTCAACTAGTTCTCCTGATTAGTAACAGGAAAGTACATATTATGGGTTGAATAAAAAAAATCATCCAAAAGCAGCTGAGCAGCAGAAAATATGGAAAAGAAATGTTTATTCTTCTCCAAAATGAGTTTGGACAGCACTGGACAAGATGAGGGTGATGACTCATTTGTAGGTTGGAATCTTCATCCTTTCAACAAGCTTTTATTCAGCGCTGTGTGCTCAATATCAATACCAGAGCCCACGCCTTCCAGAATTCCATGACTGAGGGGAGGAGACATGCAGGGCACGGCAGTGCAAACTCCAGTGTGAAAGTGCTTGGACTGGGTCATGAAGAAAGGCTCCTGGAAGGAGGAGAGCCTGAGAGCCTCTCAGGCTAAGTCCCAGAGGCAGAGATGGGGCTGGCAGGACTGAAACGTTCTTTTACCTCTGCCCGTATGTTGTTCATTATTTTCTCCCTGCAAACTTACTTTTCCCAAGCAGATGATAGACTAAAGTATTCTAAAGACAGGAGATTTCAAGTTCAGAGTGTTTTTTTAAAGTTTAGTAAAGTTAAAAACTGGAATCTCTGCATTAAATACAGAACCTCAGAAATACGAGTCTTCGACAAGTTTCTAAAAGCAGTTACTGAGGAGCTTTCCGGGGAAAAAGGAGAAATTTGTGATCTTCTTTTCTTTCTCACCCAGGTCAGATTTTAGCTGAGAATGCTAGAAACACATGCTTGAATTCAGCTTTTCACTTTTAAATTCCATTTGCCCTTTGTTCTGCTGTCTGGGGTAGGTTTGCTTGGCTCTGAAATTATTCCCAGAGTAACAAGTGAGAGGACGTTTATTTTAGGGGCAGATAAAAGTTGCTGGGCTCTCCAGTTGCCCAGGAACCTCCTTGGCTGCTAAGAGGTGGCTGTCACACAGGATGGGAGCTACAGGTAAGAGGAGAAGGGTGTGTAGAACTGGTTGGCCTTGGAGGCTGGGCTGGAATCGGACTCTTGAAGAGAGCACTCCGCACCTCTCCCGGCCTGCCAGTATTTTTCCAGAATAGTCCCAGCCAAGTGCCTTTACTAGTCTGAACTTACCTAACATTGCAATCCCAGCAGGTCTATTAGGTATGGGTCACAGTTAATCGGAGAGGAAAATTGGGGGGTTCTGGATTTCTTCCTTTTCTGTGAAAGCAGAGGCTGCTCTTAATTGCTTCACAAAGCATCTCCCCCCGCCCACCGACTTGGCTCTCTGCTTTTCTGCCTGATGACTGTCATCCCACAGAGGTGTTACGGTACCTTGTCCTTTTTTACGTACTTGCGCCCACGTGAGGGGATTTCATCATGCAGTCAGTCAGCACAGTACCCACTTTTGCAAGTGAAACCACATAAAGTGATGGAAATTCACGGCTGTTTACTTGTGTCATTATGAATGGACGTTTTGTAGTGAACAAGTTACATAAAAATCTGCTGTGTTATAGCCAAGGGTTCGAATCTAATGGCTCTTGCAATGTACAGGCCTTCCAAGCAATCACCTGCAGCCCTTTATGGACAGCGCTGGTGGTCTGGCCATCGTGAAGGCCGCGTTGGCTCCAGGTGAAAGCCCCGCAGTCAGGTGCCTGTCGTTCTATAGCCTTCTGTTGCAGAGATGGAGGCTGGGTCGTCAGGCCCGGCTTTCGCCTGCCTGGACGGTGGCAGCTTGCCAGCGCGTTTCACTGGGTGGTCTTCAGCAATGGGAGGGGTGGGGAGCTCAGCTCTCCTCACCAAAGGGGAGCAAGAAGGTTGGCAACCAACCCCGTCACTGAAACACCACAAAGGTCCTGAGTGTGCGTGAAAAGGACAGAACAGCTTGCTGAAAGCAGTATTGTGATGGAGTTCATTTTTGTTCCCCTGATTTTACAAACCATGCCTTACATGTATGTGGTGATTCTCCCTCAAGAGGGTGAGCACACGTGAGCAGCAGGTGCCCTCCGTCACGGACATTCCCGTGCTCTTCATTCCCTTACCCTCTCAGGGAATCAGCTGTGGATCTGAAGGGCAGGCCGAGAAGGCCGAGACTGGCAGATCTCAGTGCCAAAGAGGCAGCCGCGCCTGCCTCCGTCGTCCTTCTGCTGACGGAGAGAACGAGAGCTGCCATTTAGCGAGACCTACTGTGTGCCAGGCCCTGTGCTAAGCCCTGTGAGCACTGTCCCTGCAACCCCCCAGCAGTCCTGTGAAGGTGGGTAGCATAATCCTATTCGGCAGATAAGAGAGCTGAAGCCTAAATAATTGTAGGGACTTGTTCTGGTCTCACAGCTGGTAAGTGGCAGAGCCAAGATTTCATGGCAGGGCTGCTGACTCCAAAACTCGGGCTTTGAGAAAAAAAAGGTATCCAGACAGTCTCTCTCCTCTCAGTCTCTCTAAGTAGAGCCCCCTTAGCTTGGGAGAACTGTTTCTTTTGCAACTAACAGAGTGCAAGGGGCAGGTGGCGGCCTTTATGAGACTTGCCTTAAGAGACATGAATTGAAAACTGGGGCCACAACTGGAAGGTTTTGACTGGTTCCACAGCAGCAGCCTGAGGGAAGCTGGGTCCCGAGGCCCAGCTGATGTCTGACTTCGTAGGCAGTGCTGAAAGCTGCCTCTTTCTTGGGTCTCCTCTTGGAACCTGTCTCCTGGCTTTTGCTCCCCCTGGGACATCATCTGAACTGGCTGTCTGAGTCTCTGCTTCCACTACAGGTGCCAGCTGAATCCATGTGGTCCTTGGGTCTCTGCAAGTCTGATCAAGGTCCTCTGAGCCTCGGCAGGGGGAGGAGGGAGAAGGTGTTCTGCCCAGCAGGTACTTTTCCTGGTTAGGAGAAGTGGCAGCTTGTGCAGAAAAATACCCTGGGGAAGGAAGTAGCAACTTTGACAGACAGGTAACTGACAGGAGATGGTACCTTCCAGGCAAATACAGGGAAGCCAGCAGAAAGAATGCTACAGGCCGTTACCTGCAGAGCAAAACCAAGTCTCCCAGCTGGCTTCAGAGAGTGGGGAGATTTGGCTGCCATGAGCATGGAGTTGCCCTCAGTTCCTTGTTTTTCTTAAACAAATGTGGAAAGCCTGAAGCCAGGATGTTCTGGCTTTGCGTGTGCGTGTGGTGGGGGCGGGTACAGGATACCTGGGTTTAAGGTACAATTATGTGACCAACTAGTTGGATAACCCAGAGGAAATCATGGAAACTCTCTGAGCCTCTCTCTCCCATCCTCGCAAGCTGCCTTCTCAGGGCACCATGAGGATGCGGAGAAATGGCACAAGGGAACACTTGATGCAGAAGGTTCCTGCCCACCTCAAAAGCCTCTGGCATCTGTGCTCACCCAAGATGAGTTGGGAGATAAGACATTTGAGGGAACTGGCCAGAGGTCAGAGTCTGGGCACAAGGGCTGCATCTGCTTCTGTGGTTGTGTTTGTTTTCTAAGAGCAGAGGCCTGAACTGAAGGCAGTTGGGTCCTATTGCCAGATAAGCTGCTTTTCCCTCTCTTGTGGGAAGAGACAGTGAAGGCCTCAGGGTCTGGCAGGACTTGAGAGAAGAAAAGCTGTCGTGGCAAGAGGATCCTGGTTCACACTCTTCCTGAGAGAGGAAGAAACAGAGGAGTCTGAGGAGAGTTGGGGTGACCCCATCTGAGAGAGCAGAGGTTTGGAGTGAATCTTATTAGAAAAAAAAAGGGGGAAGTGCTGGAGAAAGATGGTTGTTGCAGGAGAGAGCCATGTTTCTGGGGCCACTTCCAGGTTGGAGATGGTGTGGCATCCTGGTTAAGGGCGGGCTTTGGAACCAGACAGGCCTGGATGTGAACATAGCTTTGCCAGGTGGTAGGCGTATGACCCTGGGCTAGTCACCTGCACTCTGAAACCCTAGTTTCTTAAAGTTGTTGCAAAGAGAAAGCAAGATACTGCATATAAAGCACACAAAATGCATTGTGAACGTTCAGGAGAAGGTGGCCCTTAATAGGAAAGGAAAGGAAAGAAAAACAGACTGGAAGGGGAGTTATCGATGGATTGGGCAGCTGGAAAGAGGAGTAGGTGGAAGGCTGCACTGATGGAACCCCCCACTGGCTCAAGGCTCTATAGAGATGAGGGAATGAGAAGATGGGGAAAGAGAGGAGCCCACAGTGGGGCAAGGTTGTGCCCCAGGTGCCCCCGTAGGTACCAATCTTTAGGCCTGGCCACTGGGAAGATAGCGAAGATAGCTCCCACCCAGCCTTCTCCTCTGCTTCTTCCCTGATCCAGTATATTCCATTCTACTGGTTAGGCCCAAAACCTGAGAGTCACCTTGGACTCTGTTCTTTCTCTCATACTCCACTTTAAGTTGGCAGATGATCTTGGCTTTATTTTTAAGATGTATTCAGAATCCTGCAACTTCTCACCATCCTTGTCTTCCAGCAACATTTCTTACCTGGTCTATTGCAGTAGCTGCCTAAGTGTTCTCCCTGCCTCCACCTCACCTGACCTCCCTGCCCACAGTCTGTTCTTCATGGAGAAGTCAGTGTCAGCTTCCAAAAGAGGAGCCAGACGAGGTCAGTTCTCTGCTCAAAACTGTCCATGGTTTGCTTTCATGCAGAGAAGATGCCACACACTGTCAGCGCCCTCACCTCCCCTATTCGCTCCACAGCCTCAGCGGCCTCCTTGCTGCTCCACCGCCTAAGCAGAACAGCCTCTCTTCTGGGGCTTTGCCCGCTGCCTGGAAGGTACTTCCCCGATAGCTGCACAGCCCCTCCCTCACTTCATTCAGGTGTCTGCTTCGTGGCCACCCTCACTGGACTGCCCTTCATTAAATCACACTCCCACCATCATTCTCTCTTCCTTCAACCTAATCTGTTCTTTCTCAACGTTACACCTCCTGACGTGTCTCTACTTGTTCATCTCCTTATTGCCTGCTTATCCTCTAGAAGGAGAGATCCGTGGGATCAGGGACTTCATTTTGCTCCTTACCACCTCCCCAGTGCCTGGAGTAGACTCTGGGATGTAATTGGTACTCAGTTTTTCTTTTTACTGGTCTACGGGTCTTTCCTGAATCTCAAAACGAGTATAATAAGAGTTTCAAACAGAATGAAGTAATTACCTAAGGATTTATATAAGAAAAATGCATTCTGGGTATATGTATACAGGGGGAATGTGGGAGAGAGGGGCAGGGAATTCTAATACTATTAGGGTGTCTGTTTTAGAAAAGCTGGAAAGCAATGTGCTAGGCCACAGCAGAAGTAGCTCAGCTCCTCTGTCTTCCGCAAGGTGACTGACTTCAGGAATGTCCGTGGATGTGCCATTGTGCCACTGTTCCATTTGTAAGGGGAGGGTGAGAATGGATGCCTCTCTGGCCCTTCTGCATCACTCAAGAGGAGTTTACTGAGCATGGACTTTGTGTCCAGCACTGTGTTAGGCCAGGCTGGGAGCTGCAGAGAAGCCCAGGGCATCCTCACTCCATCAAAAGTTTATAGTCTAGGGCTTCCCTGGTGGCGCAGTAAAAAAAAAAAAAAAAGTTTGTAGTCTAGTTGTTCATCTGGAATTTCCTAAGTGTGCCTGGACCATCCACTGTACTGCTCCCTTCTGTTTGCACAGTTGAATGGGAGTTCTGTTGCATCTGGGACGTGAGGAACACGGGATGAATTTGAGACTAGTTCAGTTCCCTACATATGGGGGCCTGGTGGAGTTAGGCCCCATGGTAGGTACACAGGTGACAGAAATTGTCTCTGTGGTTGGAGAGTTGACAGCCTGAAATACAAGGAATAGGAGGTTTGGATGTCTGCCCAGAGGGGGATAGATCTGACTTCAAATTGCATCTCAGTCATTTCTAGCTTCGTTCTAGATTTAGAAGCTAAGGAAGAGTAAAAATAGGGGCAAATATCCCAAGAGGTCTCCGGATGACAGCAAACATGCCTGAGAAATTACACTACCAAGGTCCCCAGACCCAACATCTACAGCATCTCAGGGAGCTGGGGAGTAGTCCAAACCTCCTCCTCCAGGTTTTTTTTTAACTTAGAAAGAAATTAATAGGCTTTTTTAAAAAAGCAGTTTTAGGTTTATAGAAAAAAATTAAGTGAAAATTACAGGGAGTTACCTCATACCCCTCAACCCCTACCAATTTCCCGAATTACTAACATCTTACGTTGGTGTAATGTGTTTGTTAGAATTGATGAGTCAACATTGACACATCGTTATTAATTAAAGTCCATAGTTTACATTAAGACTTATTTTTTGCATTATACAGCCTGTGGTTTTAACAAATGCGTAATGATACATATCCACCATTATTATAGTATCAGACAGAATAATAGTTTCACTGCCTAAAAATCCCCTGTGCTCCACCTATTTGGCCCTCCCTCCTTCCCTCTCCCAATCCCTGGCAACCACTGCTCTTTTTACAGTCTTTGTAATTTTGTCTTTTCCAGAATGTCATGTAATTGGAAGCATACAGTATATATAGTCTTTCCAGGTTGGCTTCTTTCACTTAGCAGTCTCCTCCAGTTTTTTTTGTTGTTGTTTTTTGTGTGTGTGTGCGGTACACAGGCCTCTCACTGTTGCAGCCTCTCCCGTTGCGGAGCACAGGCTCCGGACGCGCAGGCTCAGCGGCCATGGCTCAGGGGCCCAGCCGCTCCGCGGCATGTGGGATCTTCCCGGACCGGGGCACGAACCCGCGTCCCCCGCATCGGCAGGCGGACTCTCAACCACTGCGCCACCAGGGAAGCCCTCCTCCAGTTTTAAACATGGCCTCCACGCCACTCCCCCTCACACCATACATCCAGCTGGGGTGCAAGACGCTGACAACGGAGGAACCCACAGCCAGTGCTGAGACCCACCTGCCCAGAGCCCACGGGTCTGCAGTGCTGCTCCTCTGTCGTCATCCACTGGACATGCCTGGCGCTGGTGCTACTGGAGTTCAGCCCAGGCTGGTAAACTGTCGGTTGCTGCCTGTGTTTTGGTTCCACATCTGGAAGTATCGGCTGTGCAGACCTTCTGTCACGCTCTTAAGTAGAGAGACAGGAGGAGCACCGGGCCGTTTGCCTTCGTCCTCACTAGTTTGGTTTACTTGCTCTGGAGCTTTGGACAAGCGGCGGGGAAGTGAGCCTCCCAGGCAGGCAGGGCAGGCAGCACTCCTTCACGCCGCATCCGGCGGCAGCCACAGCTCCCTCAGCCGCCGAAGTTGCTGTCTCAGCCCAACTGGTGTCTGTGCTGAGTCCTGGGAGGCAGTGAGCTTCAGGGCTTGTTTTGTGGTCATTGAGCAGGAAGACTGATCAGGCACAGAGTGAGAACGTTTTCCCTGCCCAGAAGTGCTTCTTTCTTCAGTCAGCCTCACAAACGAGGATTCCTTGCGGTGTATGTGTGTGTATGTGTGTGTGTGTGTGTGTGTGTGTGTGTCAGGAACCCCAGTGTGTGTGTGTGTGTGTGTGTGTGTGTGTGTGTGTGAGGATCATTGAGCAGGAAGACTGATCAGGCACAGAGTGAGAACGTTTTCCCTGCCCAGAAGTGCTTCTTTCTTCAGTCAGCCTCACAAACGAGGATTCCTTGCGGTGTATGTGTGTGTATGTGTGTGTGTGTGTGTGTGTGTGAGGAACCCCAGTATTCAGTGCCCTCACCAGTCATTAAACAGTGAGGCTCTTGGGGGATGAGGGATAATGACGGATTTTATAACTAGAACAGAAGGAGGAACTCCTCCAACCCGGCTCCAACTCTGGACCCCAGTTAGAGGAAAGGGGACGTGCGTGTGAATGGGGGTCACGTGGGCCATCTGGTTGAAGCAGGCTGAAACGTTCCAGGGCTGAGAGGAAAGGGGTGTACTACGTGAAGGGGGTTTCAACCCTGGGGAGCAGGGACTGAGACTTAGACCCCAGCTTCTGTTGCTTCTACGTAGAATAAATGAAGAGCTGAGGCCAGCTGGCACCTCCTCACTTCCAAGGACACCAGGCAGGTGCCTCAGAGTTCAGTAAAAAGGAGAAAGAAAACATGGCCTCCTTGGAAAGTCAGCTCTCAGATGGTAGAAACTCCATGCCAGTGATCCCAATCCTTACCACCTCGTCCTCTGGTTTGCTCTTTGCCTAGCCCACCCTCCCATCTGTATCCTGTTCAGGGACTTGCCGAGAGCTCTTGGGCTGCCATTCAGTGGTTCTTCCGACTTGTACCCTGTGCAAGTGGAGACTAATAGTACTTGTGCCAGGTGTGTCACCGAGACTCTGAGCTCTAATGCAGCGGAGTGTTTAACGCTCCTTCAACTCTTCAGAGAAGTACTGTCTACAGGCAAGCCATCCTTGCTTTTGTCGTTAATTATGGAATCAGGGTGGTGTGCCCTGCACCCTCTTGTCTTCCTGGGTCTCGCTGCAGCATCTGGAAGGCTGTGACTGATGATTGACCGTCAACACATGGGAGGCCTTGGCCCTTGTCACAGTTTGCCTGGGGAGGCTAAGGATAGAGAACTGCTGAACATGGGAGGGTGAGACCCATGTTCCCTGCCAAATCCAGCCTTCATTCCTGAGTCACCTCCTCACATGCTGTCCCCCCAGGAGGGCCTGTGGGAGAATCCCAGACCGGCTTCTGTAGGTGCAGCCAGGCAGTGTGTGTCGAGGAACAGGGGCCACGTTTGCTAAACCAAAAGATAAATACATGATCTGACAAAGCATTTGGATGGGACTTTTCCCCCTGATTTTGGGGGGGAAAACCTCAGAAACGCTGAGTTTATAAATATCTTGTGATGTATTAAAAAATCACCCTTTAGTACGAGGAATGGCATTCTGTCCAGTTGGGGGCCATGCCAGGACCTCCCAGCGGCATGGTTGCCTGTTAGGGCAGGTTGTGCAGGGGAACGTGGTGTGGCCTCGCCACACGTGTGAAGCTTCAGCAAGTGTTGGTGGAAGGAAGTCTCCAGGGCAGTCTGGGTTTTCTCTAGCACTTTCTCTACAGAACACTCTGTGGGAAACCAGGGCAGGGTCCCAATTTTACCCACCACTGCCCGACTCCCCTCTCTAGAAAAAGCCTCCATGGCCGTGGAACAGGGAGGCTCCTGAACAACTAAGTTCTACAGCTTTCAAAGTCAGGAGGTAAAGAGGACCAGCCTGCCCAGTTGTGATGGAGTGTTAGGCAGCAGAACTCATTTTCCCTACACAAGGACACTAACCAAAGTGCCAGCGCTAACGCCCGTGGTCTAGATGGGGGAAAGGCAGTGAGGCCTTCTTTCTCTGAACCTCAGCCAAAATGAGGTGTGTTACCCTTCCCCGGGCAGGGGGTTCTGACCTGTCTCCCACTCTCTGAAAATCATGATGCCCGCTGCAGCCAGCCTCCCTTCAGTCACTGAGCTTCCACACTGAGCTGTTTCTAGTTATCTAAGACCCAGCAATAAACCTTGCCTAGAGCAGTGCTGTTCATTCCTCTTCAGGCATTTTCCACGTGGCCCCAAAGACATGTTTGTAACCATTAAAGAGTGGCCTTTCAGTTGATCAGCCAACAGATTATTGAGCACCATGTTTGCTGCCCTCAAAACACTTATCACTTAGATTCTGAATATTTCCCAAAACCAAGCAAGAGGTCATTTCACGTTGAACTGCATTATCTACCTTCTCTCATTGGAAGAGCCCTTGGCTCAGAGGAGGTGCTAGATGTCACCATTATTATCATCATGATTATTATTACTTTGGCTTTTGCGATAAGCTGCTGATTTATAATTCCTTCCCAAGAGCCCATATTCTCGGAGAATTTGGCTATGTAAAGAGCTGGGTCACTTACGGTATGTTTGGGAATTTTATAGGTAGAGAAATGGAGGTCCAGAGAAAAGTGATGGTCTTTCACTTGGACCTTGAAGCCTGTGCACTTGGTTGGTTCTGCCATCAGGGAAAAGCCCGCCAACACTGGGGACCTGTCATTGGTGAGATATGCTCAGGGTTCTGGGGAAGGCCCATCCAGGACAGGGAACCCAGAAAGGAAGCAGAGGGCATGGGGGGCAGCCAACCGGGTCCAGGTTCCCAAGCCAGAGCACCAAGGAGATAGGCTTCTCAGGACCTCCTCTGGCTGCGGCCAGCAGTACCCTTTCAGGGGTGGGGCTGCCTCTTTGGCCCAACACTAGGGAGCCTTTAGAGGTTGAAGAGAGGTATACTGCCCTCCGTTACCAGAACCTGGGCGCTCGTGGAAACCTGCCGGACAGTGCTATTTGGCTTAATTGAGGTGACATGTGGGGCAATGGGCGGGGAGGGGGCGGGGCGCGGGCGTCCTGGAAGTTGGTGCAGGACTGAGAAGGTTTAGGATGATCTTGTTCTAGTCATCCTATTGAAAAAGCAAGTTTCATTATTATTTAAAAACTCAAATACACAAAAGCAGAAAGAGGAGTATCATGAACCCCATGTACCCATCACCCAGATTCAACAATTATCAAGACAAAAGAGTTTTTAAAAATACTACTTTGTTTTCATTACTCTGCTCTGTGTGCAGATAGGACAAGGATGAACGCCACAAGGGTACTTTTTCCAAAAGAAGTGTGTGATCCAGTCTTCCCATGCCCTTCTAACAGGGGCATGGAAAAGAAAGAACCCCAGCCCAGGGCCCTCGGGTTTGATTCTCAGTTGCTCCATTGTGCTCTGAGATGTTTCTGTGTGTCTCCTTTACCAGATGCTGAGCTCTTAGAGAAAGCTTGAACTTTATCTTTGGATCCACAGAGCTTCATATTGAATGAGTGTTCAATAAGTGTTTATTGACTTGTAAGACAAAGGATTGTATGCGTCAGAATGGACAGGTGTAAGTGATGTGAGTACTTAGTTCACCATTTGGGGAAGAAAAGGGGCAGCTGATGGGGTTTAGAGTTGAGTAAGGGGCCATTATCTGAACTCTGGGGGATCCAGAATGGGTGAAAGTTTAGGCATGATCATTCTGCAATGCAGGGGCTCCTGGTTTGGCCAAGAAGGAAGAAGTCAGCAGCAAGAGATGACAGGAGAGAGCTGGATCAGAGCTGCTCTCTGCCTGGTCCCCAGATTCAGGTGTCTGCAGACCCGGGTATGGGGGGACAGGGGTCTAAGGACAGAGGCTCCAGCTCCAGACCCACTTTTCTGGGTGGCCAGAAGCAGTCCGCAAGCCGCCTATGCCACCAGGGTCTGCGTGTCATTCCAAGCACTGCTTTTATTCATTTTGGAGTTGGCAAGGAACGGGCTCCTCCAAGTGTGAGGACCAGAGTCTGCTTCCAGCCTGTGGAGTGCTGGGCACCTCGGCTGCTCTGTGGCCCCCTGGGCAGCGTTTGGGGTGGTATGAAATGGGTGTTGGAGGAACAGGAGGGGAGATGCTGCAAACACCGGCTCAGGTCTGACCCTGGGTGTAGCCAGCAGGGGCCTCAGGCAGGGTGCACCAGGGCCCACACAGACCCCAGGGAAGCCTCCAGTCCCCGACTTTGATCAGCGACCTGCCCCTCCCTTCCCTGCCTGGTCTTTTTCAGTTTAAACTTCGAGCTCTGTCCTCACATACACGCGTGATGTGTGTGTGAGTGTAGTGTTTTAATTTTTATCTTTGGCAGAAGTTAAGACACAAAATGGATTTGGAAGGAAATGAAACCAGTCTTGGTATACGCTGGGTAGCGGCAGCTTCATTCCTGGAGTGGGAGGGCCGCAGGTGGGGAGGGGCTGGGCGGGACCCAAGTCTCTAAGGTTGGGGTGAGGTGCTCCTTCCACCCCGGCAGGGACCAAACTGAAAATCCACTTCTTGGGGAAGGGAAGGCCGGAAGCTAGAGGCTGGGCTGTTAACCCTTTGGGCTGTCAAAAAGCCCGTTCCAGGGGAGCCAAAGCCCACTGGTGCAATCTGGTGTTAAGTGGATGTGGGACCCCTGGACAGCCAACACCTGTTCTACTTCCTGGTGGTCTGTGATCCCCTGAGACTGTTCTCAATTTGTTAAGGGAATCACTGACTGCACTTCAGGTTTTCATGTGCAAACACTAAAATGTGCATATGCTTGGAAAACTTCCGGTCTCCTGCTAAGCTCTCTGCCCCCAGAAGTGGTGGTGGCCCCAGCAGGGGTGACTGTGGCCCAGGGACCTGTTTAAGTGTCACCTTTGCTACTCTGGAAGCCGACTCGGCCCCCAAAGTAGGTGCTGTTTGCAGTGGTGGTCTCTTCTTGCGTTTTTATTTCTGTGTGAAGAGGGGAAAACTAGGAATCTGAAAGTCCAGAAAATATCTGGGGATATCTGAGAGAAACTTTGAGAAAATGTTTTATTCGTTAAAGTGTATTAAGATATTCGATTTGTGGAATAAAAGAAAATAGCTTTAAAAATGGCAAGAATTTCACTAAAAATAATAGAGCAGGGAACATCTTTATACAAAACTCGCAATTCCAACCGTGGCGTCCAGTGCAACCAAGGCATTTCTGGCAGACCTTCTCTGTCAGAATGACCCACAAATCCATGGCAGAGACTCCCAGGTGTTCTCAACCCTGGCTGCACATTACAGTTTCCAGGAAAGGGTTTTGAGAATGCTGATACCTGGGCCCCACTTCCACAGGCTCTAAGTGAATTGGCCTGAGGTGCTACCCAGGCGTTGAGGTGTCTTAGTGTCCCCGGATGACTGTTCCATGCAGCCAGCGTTGGGAACCTCCAGTCTTATGCTTATGTAAGAAAAGAAGGAAGATGAGAGAGGTCAGATTAAGAAATGGAAGAATGTTATTGTCTCTCACTACATGCTGGTGCATATTACATGGATCCAGACTCAGAGGGCCTCGGCCAACTTGTGGATGGGATTGAGGCACTCACTCAGGACTGACTCCCGCGGGGGTGGGGGACTGAGCATGCTCATGAGTTGGCTACAGAGTGCATTGTGGGACCTGACGAACCAGTCCCTCCTGAAACATGGTGGCGAGTGCCTGACTCCAACCCAGCCTGATTTTGTTTTTTTCAGCCTTCCTCAGTTTCCTTTTTCGGTTTGTCTGCTTGAATCTACCAAGGACACCAATACCAGCAGGCAGGGGAAGCAGGTAACCCTGGCTTTGAATCCTTTACTTGAGCAAGATGTTTAACCTCTCTAAGCCTCAATTGCTGCATCTGTAAAATGGAGATGACAATACTACCTCCTTCACAGAGTTACTTAGAGGTTAGGCAAGATAATACGTGCACATCATCTCACACATAGTAACTCAACAAATGGTCACATACTCTCTTTTATGCTAAGATGGACTATTTCTTCCAATTCTAAATATTTGCCTTAATCTCATATTGCAACAAAACCTGGTGTGTTACATTCACTAAATCTGAATGACTTTTAATTAAATTTACAAATCAGTTAAGTTAGGAAATTAGTGATTTAGCAGGAAAAAAAGGCAGTCCTTAAATGTTAATATGCTCAACATCGTTAATTGCAGCAAACGAAGTGCTTGGTGGATATTTTATACAATTTACTAAACAAAGTAATTTCAGATTAGTAAAGGTTGCTAAAAGAATATTAAATGTGTTTTCATTTTTTCCAAAATGCTTGTCCACATTGTGTGGATGCAACAGAATCCTGGAATTAGGGGAGGGGTTCTTTATAAGCCAGAGGAGTTGACTGTTGGATATAGACAAAGGAAACACTTTAGATGTGATCATGGAGCAAAGAGCAACATTTTATAGCCCAAGGAGTTGTTAGGAAATGAGGTCCCTGGGCCTATGGGAAGATAAAATTTCAGTGATGACATCATAATATTTGGGGATAGTTTTTTTTTTTTTATTTACCTTTTTAATTACAAAAATAACTACACACTCACTTGGAATATTTCTGAAGTGTTTAGTATAAAAAGTGCACATTTCCTGCTCTTCACCATAACTGATGTTAACATTTAAGTGTCTCCTGACCTTATCCTATGACAATCCAAATAACTGTACACCACATATTCACATGTAATTTTTTAAAATTACAAACATGGGATGCTGTTTTACAAGTTGTTTTTGGGATATTCTCCAGGAACCTCTTAGGCCAACATTTCCCAAAGTGTATTTGATGAAATTCTCCTCACTAATGGTACTCTGAGAAAAAAGAGTAGTGTGGTCAAGTCAGTCCAGGCCTGTGGTCAAATAAGTCCAGGCCTGTGGTTGAATGAGTTCAGCCTTCAGTGCATACTCTACCCCCCTTTCGGTGATGCACAATAGGTAACAGCCCATTAAAGGCTCTGAAAAGGCCTGCACTAAAGAAACCTAATTTGCTTTTTTTAACAGAGCATTTCCCTACATTCTTTTTGCTAGCACATTTTAACAACCGATAGATTTTTAGAAGCGCTGTTTTAGGCATTCCTCACTAACCTCCCCTCCACCTACTCCAGCTCCTCCATCTGCAACCTTGTGGGGTAGGCAGGAAGAAAAAAAGCTCATCTATTCATTTAATTAACAAATACTAACTGTGCTTCTAGAGATAGATGCTGGGGCTACGGTAATGAGCAAGATAACAGGCCCTCTACCCTGGGAGGCTCCAGAGCAGCCAAGGTATTAGTCACACAGGATGGGTTGCACCTGGGCCGGCAGAGCATCAGCAGGGATCCTCTGCAGCTGTGGAGCCTGGGAGTAGCGGCTGGAATTATCCCTACCCCCTCCGCCCCACACCCTTCATCACGCCTCCAATTCCCCACACTTCGCTCTGCTATAAATAGTGGTGCCTGACCCAGCTGGCAGGATTCCATGTGTTTGCTTTCTCTGCGTGTGCCAGCCCTGCACGGAGGCCACTGGGCTTCCCAAGTTGGGGAGGGCTGACAGGAGTTGGGGTCGGAGGCTTCCAGCAGAAGGTGGGGACAGACGGACGGACTGGAGCATGCTTCAGGTTTTCAAATTGGTATTTATTTTAAGTTTTAGTTGGTTTAAAAGAGCTTTCTAAGTGAGGAAGATTGGGGGTGGGTCGGGGACTGAATGTGTATATTTGGGGGTCAGAGAGGTGGAGAAAGTCGGTTTGCGTGAGGTCAGATAGGAAAAAAGTAAACTGTCATGATTCTAGAGCATACTTCCCAGCTGGAGCTGGAGAGCTGGAGTTGTTTGCTATGTGAGCACATGTGCACACGTGTGTGTGTGTGTGTGTGTGTGTGTGTGTGTGTGTGTGTGTGTGTTGTTCGCCTGTCTTAGAGGTAGTGCGTGTACATGCCCAGAGCAGGATGCCTGGAAAGCCTGGGTGGAGGTGTCTGGCCCCTGAGATACTTACCTATTCTTAAACCTCTTTTGTTGAAATATTAGGGATAAATCTGTAACAAGGATCAGACTAATGAAGGTACTTCTACAAGTAACCCCAAAGGAGGTGACTCAAATTGAATAAGTTGCTGTCATTTATTGAACAACTGCTTTGAACCAGTCATTGTTATAGATAATTTGCTGATGGGATCTGTTTCTCCTTCAACATGCTTGTGTGAGAGATGTTATTGTCCTGCGTCAAAGTGGTTCCTCTTAAATGTCCGGGTAAGGGTTTCTTGCTTGAAGGAAAGTCTAGGAGAGACACTGTCTGTGTCACAGTGCAGTCAGGTCAGATGCCAGCTAAAGAGAGGCAGCTTCTGATCCCGTCTTGGCCCTGACTTAGCAGTTCAGCCATTTTGCCCCATGGCTTAGCTTTTCATTTAAGTGCAGCTTCAGATTTCCTGCCAGCGTGCAAGAGCCTGTTAAGGGTTGGGTGTGTGTGTGTGTGTCTGTGTGTTAGGGGTTGAGGTGGGAGTGTGCCCACGAGTTGGAGTTGGGGCTGGTTTAGCCCAGCATTTGCTTGAATCGGCCCCAGGAGTGGACAGGTCAAGAAGTGGCAGCCTGATCCTCATTCACTCTGGGTCACAGAACTGGAGACCGGTTTTGAGTCCTGGGGAGGGTATGGCTGTGGGCCTGGTGCCATTGGTTGCTTAGTCAACATGAGGAAGGGGCACAGAAAATGCCTGCAGGTGACAGCTTAATTGGAATTGGTGGTAATTATGTTGCCTAACAGAGTAAATCAGTCTTTTCAACCCCCAAACGTCCTAAATGCCCAGCTTCCCCTCCTAAGAAAAAGCTCCCTCTTGACTATGTGACTACAGTTCTCTGTCCTCTCTGCCATGACCTTTCACTTTTGTGTTTTGGGTTGTAATTCGTTCACTCAACGGGTGTTTGCTGAATACCTCGAACCGTGTTATACACTCAAGATGTCCTTGTAATAAGATCACCGCCATTCCTGATCCCTGAGCGTTTGGTCCAGCGGTCAGGCAGACCATAAATAATTAGCGTGATGGTGCTTCCACGGGGGAAGTGCAGGACTCCAGGGGACAAGAGCTGGTGGCCCAACTGCTGCCTGACATAGAGTGGGTGCTGGGAGCTTGCCTAGCGAAGGAAAGCGAGTTTCCCTGGGCGCCTGCTTCTCCCCACACTCTCCCCCGTCTCCTCCTTGGCAAGCCTGCCCTCACCCACGTCATGCTCCGGCGCTATGAAGGGAAGCCCTATGTCCTGCTTGTCTTCCCCCCGAATAAGAACCCCATTGGGCTCCCCAGAGGCAGGGCGATAGGGACGGAGATCTCAGACACCCATGCATCACCTTCCCCTGCTCAAGCTCTGCTTTGCATCAGAAGCAGCCCTGGGGGTTCACCGGATCCAAACTCCAAGGACCAAATAGAGTCAGGCCTGGAAGAGATCTTGGAGGTAGGTCTTTACAGCTTAGCAAACATTCACTGAGTATCTGTTATGTGTCCAGGAGAGACTTGTATATAAATAAGGTACAACACTGTGAGAAGTGACAGTGACAAAGCTGAGGCTTCAGCAGTCCTCATAGGCTTCCATTAGCTCTAAGCCTCTTACCTACCTTAAGTGATGTACTTTGATGACTCTCCTGGGACTATAGTAGGAATGAATGTGGATGACGGAAAGGAGGCTTCTTTTAGGACTTGTGAAGAGGACTAAGTTGGAGGACTGACCTTCTGTGCTGAGCAGGGCCTGAGCGTACAAGTGTGAGTGTGTGTGCGTGCGCTCAAATGTATGCCACATTTCTTTTGTCATGCCTCTGATGCCTTTACTAGTGGTTCTGGTTCTTTGCCTGTACTTTGTAAAAATCCAGTCTATCTTTGATCTTTTCTTGAGCCAGACTGCATTTGGTATAATAGAAAGATGGTGTCAAAGCGAAGGTTGACTAGGTCCCAGGTTCTTTAAGGATGGGAAACTGCCTACTTTTCTCTATGTCCCCTCCACCCTCCATTCAGTGTGTGGCACCTAGTGGGTGCTAAGTGTGGTTTTGCTGAACTGACCTGAATTCTGCCCTGAGCCCACCCAGGGACTTGTACCTCTCATCAGGAGTGACTTTGGGGTTGCCAGCTGTTTTATCTGCTCCGCTCACCGTGATCACTAAGCAGAACACCCTTGTCTGTCCTACTCTTCTTCTGGCAAGGTTTGCGTTCACGCATGGCTCACTTGTCCAAAATCCTTTGTCCTAAGAGATAGGACTTAAGCTGTTAAGGTCTGCCTTAAATGCTGTTCAGGTCCTGGGACTGGTTTGCCTATGTACTGTGTTTGTGCTGTCTACCCACACTCTAAATTCCTTTCACATTGGATCTCTCATCAGCTGTGTGCACCAGAAGCCTTGGAAGTGAATGCTTCTGTTTCCTCTCCAGTCACTGTTACCATTTTACTTTGCTGTTTACCTGTGTGGCTATAGCCCTGGCCATAGGCTGTAATTAGAAACAGGTAGGTGTAAAAAGAGCAGGTGGTCTGTTGTGGCTTTGTGAGCTCACCGATGTGGTCGGAGGTGAGCTCCGTACTGGGGCTGGGAGTTGGGGGGGACGGGTCAGAGGGGGATTGGGGGTGTGTTTTCCTTTCTATAAACACTTCTCCATAACTTCTTGTCCAGATGACCTACTGTCTGACAGGGATCTTTCCCCTTTCTCTCCAAACAAGTAGAGACACTATGGAGAAATTATCCTCATTATCATCATCAAGAGAGTGCAGAGAGAGGGCATAAACAGGGTGGGATGGTGGGAGAGGTTATTAGCTTAAGTGATATAAATGTTGACTAGTGTTGGGTGGAGATTGAGAGGCTAGCAATTGTCTTGCCACAAACTTGGGAACACTGTAGTACCACCCAGGGATCTCCTGTCCCACTGGGCTGTTGTGAGGTTCTGTAAAACACTGTATAGAATGTAGGTGTTACTGCTTTTTTTCGACAAAGAATGTTTCTTGAACTTCTGATGCATGTGTTGTTGGGCAGCAGAATCAGGCCATAGCTTAATTGTGTACAGCTGATGAGGAACAATGAGCAAAGAGAGGATAGCACATCTGTCTGGAGTTGTTCAAATGCAACATGTCCTTAAGTCTTAAAGGACATTAATCTCAAAGCCCGCCAGTTCCACAGTATGAAATTAGACCTCCAGTGAATGGCTTTCAGTAGAAAAGTTCCTCGACACCTGTCCCCACTCACTGCTGTGTGCCAGGCTGCCTTCACACGTAATCTCCTTAACTCTTATTAGCAGCTCAGCAAAGGGGGTATTATCACTCGCATTTTCACAGACAGTAAACTGAGGGTCAAAGACTAAGTAATTTACCCATAGTCACCTTCTACCAAAGGTAGAAGTGGCAGAGCTCTTATCCAAACCCAAGGCTCATGGTATTTCAGTACCTGATCCTGCAGAGTTTCAATGTTGTCACTTAGTAGAGAAGCTATGTCTATAATACAAATTTGAGATGAGCCCTAAAATCCTTATGTGGTAAAGCATCACGAAGTGTTTTAATAACCTCTTTCCCCATCTGTAAAGGGGACATTAACACTCCCTGGGCTGTGATGATGAAAAGTGGACCATGTGTGTCCACCCCCAGCACTGGGCTCGGCCCAGAGTAGGCGCTTGGCGTATTTAGTGCTCTTATCCCTACTCCCCTCCCCATGCTCTCTCTTCAGGCCTGAACTTGTCCTTTTTCTCACTTACAGCTTTCTTCTTTCTCCTTCTCCTGTCCCTCTCTGCCTGCCTCCTTCCACCCTGGCCTCAAGCTCAGGGCCATGCTGTCGCTGGCTAGCTGATAGCCAATCACGGTATCATCCTAGATGAGGTTCCCTGCCGTTCTGTGACTGCAGGAAGCCTGAAGTCTCGAGCTTATTTGGGTGTTTGTTTTGGGAGAAGAGAGAAGAAGGAAAACAAAGAAGGTTCTTGAATGAAACCTCAAGCCATAGGAGCATCTGCAGAGGCACTGACTTCTGTCAGGCAGCTTGGCCTTCCCTAAGGGCTGCCAACTCATCTAAGGGCCATTTGGGTTTGAAAAATAAAGGCCACAGTTAAAGTCATTTCCCCCTAGAAAAACCCTTTGGTTCCACCACTGATAAGTGGGTCTGCGTGCGTTCCTCTTACAGGTCCACGGGTCAGAGTAACATTCCTTCCCAATCCCAAATTTCTAATCCAAATAGACCCTTCAGTTCAGCAGACATTGACTTTTCTAGGTGCTAGGGTTACTGAGAGGAAGTGGACGCCTCCTTGCCTTCAGGAAGTTTAGAGTCTGGGAAAAGAGGCATATTACAGACAGGCATAAATCATCGTGGAAATGTTGCAGTAGGTGTGCACAGCGCTGTGGAAAGTGAGGTGAGGAATAATCAGTGGAGGCGTTATACAGTGACGCTGGAGGTAAGTTTCGAAGGATAAGAAAGGGAGAAGCAGAAGATGGTTCTGGGAGAAGGAAGGTGTGAAAAAGCAGCTTGCCCGGGACTTAGGGCTTGTGGGAGGAAGACAAGGGGAAGGTTGGCTGCAGCCCAGTTAATACAGAGCCTGGAAGGTTGTGTGAAGAAGTTTGAACCTTATTTAATCGTACTTGTTTGGGGAGCTATCAAAGGTGAGTCTATTAGCTGTTTTGCTTGTTTGTTTTTAACTGACCTCAAAAGGGGAAAAAATCACTCCTAATTCCTTCACATTTTCAAATCAGCTGCTTTTATTTGTTTCCTATTTCCTTCCAGGCCTTACCCAACTGTTTACATGCTTTTTACAAAATGCGATCTGCTTTTTTCCTTAATATCCTTTAAACATTTTTCACGTTGCTGCTTGCTCTTTCTAATTATTACTTTTAATGGCTGCATAATAGTCCATTGATTTTTCTGCCATAACTTAAAGCAGTGTGGTAGAGTGAAAAGAGCCAAGGTTTTTAGCGTCAGCCAGACCTCATTCAAATCCTGACTCTGTGGTTTACCATCTGTGTGATCTTGGACAAAATATTTAATCACTCTGAGCTTTAATTTCCTCATTTATAAAATGGGTTGGTCGTACACCTACCTTACAGGGCCATTGTGAGAATTATATCAAATTAGGCAAATTATGGATTCTGGCCTATAGGAGGCATTGCTGAATGGCAGCTGCTCATTTGTCATCTTTACTGTTTGGTTCAGCTCGTTATTCTAGAAAGGAGGTAGGTGACAATGTGGAGGCTTATTAGTTGGGGAGAGGAGAATCAGGGAGCCAGTGTGAAGGCCCTCGACATGCACCGTCTGATACAGTAGCCACTAACACACGTGGCTGTTGAGTGCCTGAAATGTGGCTGGTCTGCGCCGGGATGTGTAGTAAATAGAAAATACACACTAGGGGCTTCCCTGGTGGCGCAGTGGTTGAGAGTCCGCCTGCCGACGCA
>NC_041214.2:100822251-100823707 GCF_002837175.3 Physeter macrocephalus | reverse complement strand
CCGCAACGGGAGAGGCCACAACAGTGAGAGGCCCGCGTACCGCAAAAAAAAAAAAAAAAAAAAAAAAAAAAAAAAAAATACACACTAGTTCTAGGAGACCTGGTATAAAACAAAATAGAAAACTTTATTCATGATTTTTATATCGAGTGTATGTTGAAATGATAGTATTTTTTGCTATATTGTGTTAAAAAAGATATTATTAAAATGATTTCCACTTGATTTTTCAGTGCAACTACTAGAAAATTTTAAACACTGTATGTGGCTTGCATTGTGTTTCTCCGGCTGCTCCTGCCAGAGTTAGAGCCCACACGACCAATCAGATACTGGGGTGGAGAATCAGGGGGAGCCAGGAGACAAGGATGAGTCCCAGGTTGGGCAGCTGAGTGGATGGTGAATCTTTACATAGTTTTAGGGAAGACCGGGCAAGAGTAGATGGGCAAGATGAGTCTGTGTTTGTAGAAGCAGGTCATTAGTGGGTGTCCTCTGAGCAGTGAAGTGAAAAGCAGGTGTTTGGTCTGGACCAGAGAAGCCGTCCCTGCTTTCCTTCAGAGCTGCCATTCTGGCTGTCACCACATCACACACATCCGTGGTGAGATTACTGACCAAAGTGCTCACTGCCGGGAGGGCTGGGAAGAGCTTGGCTGCTCTGCTGAGCTCCCAGAGTGCTCCAGCACTGGTTTGTAGCGGAGCCCCAGGTGTTCCCACTTGCTCCTTCGTGGTCTCCCCCCAGGTCACCCCACGCACTTCTCGGTAACACAGGCAATATGTGGGGTCAGAAGGACCGGGACTAGGACTCGATACAAACACAGAAGTTGGAGGGGAAGGCTGCTCTGCAGGGAGCGTAAGTGTCCAGAGTCCTGTTAGGCCCTGGTCAGTTGTGTGTCTTCACTTACTCTGGTTTGGGGTCTTCAGACCTTTGTGGTTCCCTAATAGATGTAAATGGATATGATGCCGAGATAGACTTCCGGGTAACATTTCAGCTACCGAAATGCTATTTTGGTTTTAGAACTAGGAATTGAAATTGCACCTGGCTCTCGAAATATCCACTGTTAGCCTTTCCTGAAGGGTTGCTGGGATATAGGGCCTTAAAATCAGGATAAAAGCAAAGAAAAATTATGAGCACTTTTTATACTCTCCTACAGTCTTGCCCGCCCCCACCCCTCCCCTCCCGCCCCCGGGGGTTGAGCTTAGGAAACCACAGGTTCAAGATGCATTTCAGTCGGGTAAGAGCAAGGAAAGTAGAATAGAGCAAGCTTGGAGGACAAAAAACAAAACACAGCAGGCACCAGAATCTGCCTCGGTTTGAGTAGTTTTATCTGACCTAGCCTGCCTGACTCTGGCACTGGGCGAGGCATGTAACAAAAGGCCTGTGTAATAGGCGCTAGCATCACTCTGGCAGGGGCATTCCTAGCAAAGGTGCAGCAGCATTTTGCTTCTTTTTTTTTTTTTTTTTTTT
>NC_041214.2:100809839-100822234 GCF_002837175.3 Physeter macrocephalus | reverse complement strand
ACAGGCTCAGTAGTTGTGGCTCACGGGCCTAGTTACTCCGTGGCATGTGGGTTCCTCCCATCCCAGACCGGGGCACGAACCCGTGTCCCCTGCCTGAGCAGGCGGACTCTCAACCACTGTGCCACCAGGGAAGCCCGCATTTTGCTTCTGTTTAAGCCATTGTCACCCACCAGAACCCTGATTGTAGTTGTCAGTTGGGTAAAGAGTTTCAAGTTCTTGGTCAGCAATAGTACAACTATAGGAGCGTGTACATGGTTCATTCCTTCGGCAACCATTTACTGAGCTCTTCCTGTGTACCAGACCATGGGATTAAAGTTTCAACTGTAGGAGAGTATGTGAACGTTTTTATAGTTTTTCTTCATTTTTATCTTCTGTCTTGATTTTAAATTTGTGATTTTTTTTTTTTTTTTTTTACAGTCACAGAACAAAAAACTATGTTTCACAACTTACAAAACTGATTATTCTTTAAGAATTCTGTCATAGCTTGGTTACCAATTTTATTTTTTCTGAGAAGTTGGGAGAAATGTACTCTGTTCCCTCCCCACATCTCTCCTCTCCTTCCCTTTTTGGCCCTGGGGAAAGATCGCCTATGACCTCAGGGAGCCCTAAGTCTCACTTCCATCTTATATATTCATGCCAAGGCTTCATCAGCTAGACAACCCACTCCATCAACTCAAGCCCCATATGCCCTTAGTTTGGCTGTGGCAGAGCAGCCCGAGGAGAAAGAGGGCCCCAGCTTGGCAGGCGGGTGGGTCCTCTGCCCCTACAGGGATTTATTTCTAAAGTAGTTTCATCTCATTGCAAGACCTGTGACTTTTTCCATGCAACTGTGGAGAGCTAGGAATTGACCACAGGCCTGACACCTCCGGGAGGTAGGTGTTGCTGGCTTGATGCCCTTCAATTGACTGGGGTGGGTGTTGGGGGTAGGTAGGTAGGGGTTGGGATATCTAGGCATAGCAGGCTGAATAGCTCTGAAGGCTTGTGTGCGCCAAGGCCCCCATCGACCTGCCCCCCTCCCCCGGCCACACCGTCTCTCCAACACGTGCATGGACCGCTCACACCTGCGGCACCACGTGCCCCGGCCCCCCGCGCAGATGCTGTGCTGCTCTCCCCACTCTGCTGCCCAAGAAGCTCCCACTCCTCACCTCTCCCCGCCAACTCCAAGCCCCCGTCTCAGCATCACCTCACCTTCATCACTCCTTACCCCACAGTCCTGCCTTTCTGCCAGCCCAGACTTCTCCAGATTAGAGCTCTCTAGGGACCTGGTCCTTTTAAAAAGAAGAAGTAAAGAAAAGAGAGGAAAAACAGAAAGAAAGAAGGAAACAGGAGAATGAAACTGGACCGAAGAGGCAGTGGTGCCTCGAGCTATCTCACTGCATTACAATGAATATGGACTCTATTAAGCTCCGTTCTGCCTGTTAGTGTTTCCCTGGGCAACACAGCCCCCATATGGCAGGCATGCAGCAGATTAGGGGAGGCCCCTGGGCCTCATTGAAGGCCGGGGGCGTGACTGGCAGTTGAGCCTCCTCCCCACCTCCCCCTACCCCTCACACTTGACACTGCCTGTGTTTATCTAAAGCAAGGAGGGGGGGTGCATTTGGAAGGTTTTTGAGCTGCCCTGAGAGAAGGGAGAGGAGAGGGGCGGGGGGTTGCGGAGGAAGGCGGTAGAGGCGGGGTGGGAAGGGGCAGGGAAGGGGGGAAGGCCTCATAAATATTCAAGAGGAGCGGTGAATGGGGAGAGAGAAATAAAGCAGATGGAATTCGTGTTAAAGAACAGCACAATCGCCCTGTTTTGAGCCCTCCAAAGACAAAAAAAAAGAAAAGGGAATGGCCTTCTAGGAGTGTAGAAGCTGCGTTTATCCAATTAGCAGGGTTGTCAAGTTGAATTTATATGGAATAGGGGTGGGGGGATTGAGAAGCCAGTGTAGAAGAAAGGACGTGGTTTTTCTTTTCTCTCTTTCTGCCAGTTTAGCAAAAGGTTTGTGGGTTTTTTTCTCACCTTTCTCTCTTTAAAGGTAGATTTAAAAAAAAAAAAATCTCTTTAAGGAGATGAGGCCATTTTCAGGAAGAGGTATATATGACCAAGAAATCAGACTCCCTAGTAACTTTTTCCTCAAGTGGTAGAGGTGGGAGAGGATTAGATTTGTCTAGTGGGCAAATCAAGAGACCAGACCTTCTCTTTACTCGAAGGCAGAGGGGGATTCTCCCTGGGGGGATTCCTCCCCAGAGCTAAGATGCTGTGTCCAGACTCTTCCTTTCCCCTTGCCTGGATGGTAAAGGGGTCTACCTACCTGAGAAGAAGTAAGCTCTGTCCATGTTGTTAAGCAGCTTGTTATAAATGTGGGGTTCAGTGTGAATTAGCCCAGGTTTAGCTAATCTCCCCAGAATGCCTCTTTGCTTATATAGTCCCTTCTCAAACCACCAATAGTTCCCCTGTGTCTATGGTGTTAATTTCAGACTTTTTCCTAGTCTTCCATGGCATGACCCAATCTCAGTTTCCTCCCTTGTCTCTTTTCATTCCTCTAGAATGGTCTCCAAACTGGGGGCTCCAAAGGGGAAAGATAAGATATTCCATTGGGGCACGAGAAGAAAATTTTAGAGATTCTCATGGTTTATTTCTATCTACAAAAGGAATAAGAAAGAAATTCAGCTTTCCTAATATTTAATACTGGGATTGACAGTCTTTAGTCTGTATGTCGGGCAATGACGTGTTGCAACAGAGAGATCTGCATTTCTCGGAGGGCTTGACGGTGGGGACCTCGCTCACTTGATCTTGATCATTCACTCCCCAGTTTTCTTGTTCTCTGTTAAGTGGATTTATAGATTATATTATTTAGTTTTAACTAAATTAACTCTCACAAAAGGACAAGTAGATTAAAAAGATTGCTGCAAAGAAATTGGGTTGAAGAGTGTGCTGATAATCCGGCACATGCAAACAGGATGGAAACAGCAGAGCTGACCCTTTTCAAGTCACATTAGGAGGTAGAAACAATAATAATGGAATCACATCTGATGAGAAGTGAACAAATTAATTAACATTCAAGCAGACCATTTGAAAGAGGTTACATCCATATCATTAGTGATGAATCTAATCCTAAATAGGCTTTCTGCCTTAAGGTATTAGCTTCATGATATTATAAAACAATCGTGATTAACAAGTCATTAAAATGTGGTTTCACTTCTACCTACTCTTAAATTTTAGTTTGGCAGTATGTGCGTTTCATTTATAAATAAATATGCATGTATTAGAATATTCTGGGAGATTTACCCAGAATATTTTTCTCATGAGAGAGCAAAATCAGAAAGGTTAGGAGACCACTTTCAAGATAAGCATCTGCTTGATGTACCACCCTCCAAACAGAACTTTCCCACCAGGTCAGTGTCACCCTCTGTAGTGCCCTCCGGCTCTTACACGTGCACATATTCCAGAAGGCCCGGTTTCCTACCCACTTATCCAGAAAAACCTTTCCTGAAGGCCTGAAATTGAAAATGCTCTCCCCCCTCTGCTCATTTTCCACTTCCCATTTGTGACTAAATTGATATCCATTAAGGTTCTAGAGTAAAGAATGCTAAAGTTGTTAGATGAGAGTAATTTCAAAACCTCAGTGGTTTTATACGACAAAGATTTATTTCTTCTCCTGTCATAGACTGTGCTATCTTCTTCCATCTCGTATCTATGCCTTGTGAAACATGGGATATGGCAGTGGGAGGAGGGAGAAGCAGCCCCCCAATTCTCTGAACTGTCTTGGTCTGTGAGTGACCCAGAACATGTTCGCTTACATGTCATTGGCCAGCACTTATCACCTGGCCCTAAGCCAACTGCAGAGCAGGCTGGGAAGTGGGGAGCTTATGGATATTTGCCGAGCACTGGCTGACTTACGTTCCAAGCTTTGTTTTAAGCTGCTCAGGACAGAATCCATCTTCTAGTACAGTGCCTTGCGTACTGTCTTCTATATGGTAGATCACAGTGATATTTTTTTCTTCCCAATAATAATAATGATAATAAAATCACAATACACACAGTCTTTTGATTTTGGGTTTTTTTTTTTCTCATTTTATTTATTTTTGGCTGCATGGGGTCTTCATTGCTGGCCGCGGGCTTTCTCTAGTTGCTGCGAGCGGGGGCTACTCTTCGTTGTGGCGCACGTGCTTCTCATTGCAGTGCACAGGCTCTAGGTGCCTGGGCTTCAGTAGTTGTGGCACATGGGCTCAGTAGTTGTGGCTCATGGGCTTTAGAACACAGGCTCAGTAGTTGTGGCACACAGGCTTAGTTGCTCTGCGGCATATGGGATCTTCCTGGACCAGGAATCGAACCTGTGTCCTCTGCGTTGGCAGGCGGATTCTTAACCACTGAGCCACCAGGGAGGTCCCCTACACATAGTTTTTAAATAGAAAACATACACAAACTTTGGATAAGGAATAGGCTAGAAATATATTTAGAGGCTGGCTAGAGCATGGCTCATACTTAAGACCATCAAGCGATTGTTATTCTCCTCTGTGTGATGTCACAGTAATCTGGGTAGATGTTCCAGATATTAATCTTGAACTGTATTGCCTAATGTGGTAACCACTAGCCCTGTTGGCTAACTTAAAATTAAAAATTCAATTCCTTAGTTATATTAGCCACACTTTAAGTATTTAATTGCCACAAGTGCTAGTGGCTACCTAGCATCTTGGACAGTGCAAATATAGAACATTTTCATCATTGCAGAAAATTTTATCAAAGACATTCATGTAAAGAACAGTAAGAGATTCTTCTAGATTAGAATCTAAATGGTAAAAGAATGAAAATGACCACACAGAAAGTTACTGTTATAGATAATGATCCAGGTGACATTTTTATGCCTAAGGAAGTAAATTCAGGAACATTCTAAATTTAGTTCTAAAAGCAGTTTTAAGCAGTTGGTTAATATGACCCAGAAACAATCTTCTGGGAGACAGAGTCAGGATAGTGGAAAGAGCACGGGACTAAGAGTCAGGAGACCTGACTTGTAACCCTGGATCCCTCTTAACTGGGAGACCTTCTGCAAATCACTCAGCCTCTCTGCACCTTGCTTTCCTCATTTATAATACTAGGTACCTGTTAGGTGTTATCCAAAGCTATTAATTTTGCTGAGGTCCCTCCTGATTTAAAATGTTTCCCTTTAATTACGTCTGGGGGTAAAAACTTTTTACGTTAGAAAAAAAAAATGCTCTTTCTTAAATCCTTCTCCTAGATCTGTCTAAACTCACATATTCAGCTGAGAATTAAATTCACTTGTTTGCCCAAGATTTCCCCCAATGTCAGTCCTCTGTGCGGGAGTACCACCCTCTTTCTTGAGGCCAGAGGGCTGCCAGCCCTGACCCTCCAGTCACTTGGCATCACCTTCTCGGGGCAAAACTTATCTCTGCCTTGGAAAAGGCCAGTCTTACTCTACAGAATTGGGAACATGTGAAAAACATGTTCAGAATTATTCCTTTTTTCATCTAGTCAGACCCTCTCAACCATTGGAACAAGAATTTTGTCAGATCTCATTCTTGCCACTGGAAGAATGTTTTTAAGAAAGACTCTCGGGCTTCCCTGGTGGCACAGTGGTTGAGAGTCCGCCTGCCGATGCAGGGGACACGGGTTCGTGCCCCGGTCCGGGAAGATACACATGCCGCGGAGCGGCTGGGCCCGTGAGCCATGGCCGCTGAGCCTGCGCATCCGGAGCCTGTGCTCCGCAATGGGAGAGGCCACAACAGTGAGAGGCCTGCGTACCGCAAAAAAAAAGACTCTCTGTGCTACCTGCTAGATCACGTGCTCTTCTGTGTAGCTCATCTTGTTAGTGGTCATAGGACATCCACAGAGTGTGTTTGGCATTTTAGACCGTGGAGGCCTCTGTCTCAGAGAGCTGTAGTGGCCCGGGTGATCAGGGGATGAGATGTGGCCTCGGGTGCCCTTGCCTCCCTCTCGCTCCTGCCAGCCCGCCAGCCCTCTTGGGAGAAGGTGGAGCTGGCCTCCTCCTGCTGATGATCGACTCTCAGTTGTTTGTAATTTTCTCTCGCAAAATAAATACTCTAAGGCTGTAATTTCTAGTGCTTGGTCTCAACCTTAGACATGTATTCTGCTTTTGTTGTTTTTGGAAAGTTTTAAAAACGTCTGCTTGGCGATTATTTCAGTGGGGACTTGTATGTCAGCAGTTCAACTTCTCAGATGCATTTTCTTTTATTTTTTGTGTCCAAGTAACCCTTAAAAATAGAAAGTACCTAGGCCTCAATGAGGAATTCATGTCAAGAATTCGTTTTCCCTTCTCTCTGCTTTTGATTTTTTTTTCCCTTGATCTCTTTTTCTGAGAATAGGCAGAAAAAATAAGAAGGATCTAGACCTACCTTGCATTGCCAAGAAAAATAACAGGCCTTACTGTTGCCTTCACCCAACTTTGAAATTGTACCTTGTTCATTTCACAGTGGGACAAAGTTACACTGCAGTTAGGTACTCCAATTAAGCCCTACTTGCCTTTTTTTTATTATTAAAAAAATGTTCTCACAAACCGGCATTTTTGGAACTATTTTTCTAGACCTAGCTCACTAGGTAACTTGCTCCAGGAAGCAGCTCAGTTTCCCCAGCTGCTAAATAAGATGCATCATAGCTACATAGGTGATCCCCCACCTCTGTATTTTTGTCACGGTTCTGCTTTGCCGTGACGGAGACCCCATGTGTCCTGCTTTGGGCTCACTGAGTGGTACCTGCTTACAACTCTGTTGTGGGAGTTCATGAGTTAACTCCTTTCTCCCTCTTTGGACACCTGCTTCCTCACTGCCTCTCCCTCCTCAGCTACATTTTTTTCTCCTTTAAAAGCGGGATGGTGGCTGGTAGCAGTAGTGGGGTCTGTTTCCATTTTGAACCTTATAAATTACCCAGGGTGCAGAAGTAACAGGAATTGTTTGGCTGGTCCTCGTTAAGCAGGAGGGGGTCTGGGCTGAATTTCCTCAGTAAAACCTTTGTCGACTTTACAACCCAAACACCTTGGTGGCCACCCTGTGCTGGGATAAGAAACAGCCCTTCTGCCCCTCTGTCTGCTTGTCTTTTTTCTGCCCTTTATTACTTTGTATTCATTCTGTCTCCCTGCTGCCTCCTTCCTTTCCTTCTTTCTTCCTTTCTTGGGGCAGGGGAAAAGCAGGTGTGGGCAATATCCTCAAGGGACACCAAAGGCTTGCTTTTTGGTGTTTGTCTGTAACTATATTAATGAACTTTTCCTTAATGAACAGTGATTAATAAACCACTGTTAAAATTCCTCATTGTTGTACCTCACCCTATTCCAACTCTGTTCATCAAGCACCCACTTGGTGCAGAGGGCTGGTAGAAAAAAAACATGAAAAGGCTACTGCTGTGGTTAAAAGCACAGAACTTGGGAATGAGCCCAACCTGGGTTTCATTCCAGGCCTGCAGTTATATGACCTCGGGCTAGTTACTTACCCTGTGGAACTCAATTTCCTCACCTGTAAAGTGGGGATAATAGTCCCCACCATGCAGAGTTGTTCTGAAGATTAAAAGAATACCTTGTGCAAAGAGCTTAGCGAGATACCTATCGTGGTAACAGGCGTGCCCTCCCTCCCACCACGGCTGCCCTCCCCTGCCATACTCACATCCTTTGCAGCTTCCCTTAATTTCACTTTGCTGATAACACGGCCCTTTGATTTCCTGGATTGTCTGGAAAAGAGCAAAAGCTCTCTCTACCCCAAGAGGGAAAAACTTGTCAGGAAAAGCTTAAAGTGTTTCTTTCAAACCTCTTTTAGAAAATGTCCCCTTGTTCTTCCCCAGAAGAGTGGAAGTCCTCTGGTGTTGAAGACACGAGGCAAAGGGAAGGATTAAAAATCAAGGGGAAAGGACTCTGCCCTAGAAACCATTCCGAGCATCAGTGTGGGGCTGGGCCCCAGATCTGGTTTGGAGGGGTGCTTGTTTGGCAAAGCAGTGTAGCCCTCTTAACTCTCTAAGTAGCTAGGTGAAAAGCCAGAGGAGCTTGGAGATGGGAGAGGTTTAGGCAAATCTCAAGCACTCCCTAGCACAGAGCAAGAGCCTCGAAGCCCAGCCTTCAGTCCTCTGTGAAAGGAGCCATGGGTGTTGAGAGGCCCAAGACCGGCTCTTACAACAGACCGTACAAGTAGCCAGAACTCCAGAGACTGGAGAGCGTAACACAGCTGTCAGCTGGGCAGCTTAACTACCTCCTGCGATTTTTCAGTGATGACTGTAAGTTTTTGAAAGAGTCACTGGTTTAGATAAACTGGTCCAAAAGTGTTAGCATTTTGAGTATATGTCACCCTCCTGGAAATATTCTATTAATATTGCCGCATGTGCATGATTCAGGAATATGCATCCACTGTCTAGATCATTGTGATGCTGCCTTCAGTTACCTGAATCTCACTCTACTGTCTCCCTGCCTAGCAGGATGTTGGCACACCTTCCTCACTGGTCTCATGTTCTGTAGGTACAGCAGTGAAAACACAGAGGCAGGATCTTGGTTTCGGCTGTGACAGAAGGGTGTGTACATTTGCCTCTTTGTGATTTTGATGAATCTTTTAAACACCATAGCTTAAACGAGGCATAAAGAAATAATACTGTGGAAGGGGCGGAATTAAAGTTCTAGGCAGGCAATGAGAGGGTGGCTGATAGCCGAGATATGTCATCAAGCGGCTGGAGGAACAGTACAGTCTAGACCCCCAAGGAAATGTTCTGGGTGGAGATGCAACACAGACAGCTGTCAAGAGTGCAGATTTTGTATTTTCTAATTTCCTTTGTGATTTCTTCTTCGATACATAAGTTATTTAGAAATGTGTTAACTCCCAATATTTGGGGCTTTCCTAGATATCTTGTTTTGTTGGTTTCTAATTTAATTCCATTGTGTTCAAGTAACATACTCTGTAAGATTTTAGTCTTTTGAAATTTTATGGCCCAATATTTGGTCTGCATTTGTGAGTATCCCATATGCACTTGAAAACAATACTGTTGTTGGCTCTAATGATTAATGAATGTCAATTAGATCAGGAAGGTTGACATTGTTATTCAGATCTTCTATATCCCTACAATTTTTCTTCTAACTGTTCTGTCAGTTATTACGAGGGGAGTGTAACAATTGCCACTATGATTATAAAACTGCCTAATTTCCACTTTAATTCTGTCATTTAAAAAAAATGTATTAGGCATATGCACATTTATGATTATACACTTAAGATGTGTGTGTTTCACTATGTGAAAATTTTATGTCACTAAAGTTAAAATAATCTGATTAGGACTCAGGGCCAAAAAGAATGCATATAAAGGAGAGCCTCTGAAAAAAAAAAACGATCTGGCAGAAGACCAAAATAAAAATGAAATTGTCTATTAAAAAAAAAAAAAAGTACAGATTTTGTAGAGATGGAAAATACCAGAATTTCAGCACTAGGGGGCGGAGAGAAGAAGAGGGGCCTTGGCTGAGTGTGACTTTTGTCTGTGTTTGTTTCTGGAGTTGCAGAGGTTAGACAAGCTGAGGAGGGTTGGTAGGTTCCAGGAAATCAAAGAATGTTGACAAGGATGTAGGTGAAGAGCTGGGGTGAGTCAAAACAGGAGATCTTTCATGAGCCTCTGAGACTTTAGGATTCATTAATTAGTAACATCCCCTAAATGAGGGATGCAGCGTGCATTCAGTATACTATGACAGCACTGTGCACAGTAGCCTAAACTAGCAGCATGGTGTGCCATGTAGCCCTGGGCACCTAGCCTCCTGCAAGCAAATGGTAAAGATAACTGCATCCTTTCCAGCATCTGTGCTGGCTACTCAATGCCCTGAGCCTGGGACATGGCTGCCGGTCTCGGCCTCTCCATGTCCTGGGCTCTCCTGTCCTCGTTGCTATGGTGCACTGGGCAAGGCTCTGGCCTTCTTACCATGACATCACCTTCTAGCTCAAAGGGGCAACTTAGAAGCAGCTTATGTTAGATGAGAAATGGCATGAGAGTGTTCTTTAGTCTTCCAACAGCCGGCCAGGTCAAGACTTTGAATGTTACCACCTGTGTGTTGGAAGCAAGGGGCATGGGGACAAAGCCAGGCCTCATGGCTACCACAGGGGTGCCCCAGACATTCTTACCACGGCCGTTTCTCTCTCTTTTTCGCAACAGAGTGTAGCAGGGGATTGCGGTACCTCTTTGAGTGACTCCTTTGGCTTATGGGACGTTGACACACCATGCCGCGTGGGATGATGATAACGCAGAGAGGAAAGAGGTCCGAGGTCACACTTGCTTGCCTCCTCTTGGCCATGGCGGGCTGCTTCGCAAACCTGAGTGAGTGTTTTCCTTGCCTTCTCAGTGGCCCTTCTGGAAAGAACACTTTGCCCCTAGTGTCGGAGGGAAGCATCAAGCATTCTACAAGGACCCTCTAAAAAGGCCTCCTTCCTCCTGGATTTCAAAGAGCATTTCCTTCCCACTGACCTTTAGGGACACGCTCAATAATACAAGATGAGAAATGATCTCAATAACATCATATTGGTTGTATTTTGGTATTTTAATCATTTGAAACTTATTCTAGAGGAGGAGTAACGATAATGACTGAACTGCCTTTTATTGAGCACTTACTATATGGCATTACAGCGGGCAGTTTACATGCATTGTTTGTCAGCTTCCCAGCGACGCTGTGAGACAAATATTATTAGTCCCATTTTACAGGTAAGAAACTGAGACCCCAAAAGGCTAACGTTCCCTGGCTCAGAAGCAGTGGCACTGGGATTCAGACGCAGCTCCTGGTCAGGTCCAAAGCCTGAGCTCTTGCCTTCACACCACACTGCCACTCCAGTCTCCTTTCTGGGGAAAAAGCCAGGTTGGGGAAGTGGACCCGAGGTCAGCAGAGTTCTTCAGAGAAAGGTCAACTCCTCTCTGGGTTGCTCAACTCTGAAAGGCTGCCTGGGTGCTGTGCTTCTGAGCAGGTCATGCTGTTGGTTTCTTGGGGGTGTCGGTTCATCACTGCATCCCTGTTCTTCCTTCAGACGAGGTCCCTCAGGTCACTGTCCAGCCTTCTTCCACCGTCCAGAAGCTCGGAGGAACCGTGATCTTGGGCTGCGTGGTGGAGCCCCCCTGGATGAACACCACCTGGCGCCTGAACGGGAAGGAGCTGAATGGCTCGGATGATGCCCTGGGCGTCCTCATCACCCGCGGGACCCTCGTCATCACTGCCCTCAGCAACCACACTGTGGGACGGTACCAGTGTGTGGCCCGAATGCCTGCAGGGGCTGTGGCCAGCGTGCCAGCCACCGTGACACTAGCTAGTGAGTACTGCTCCTCTGCCCCCTCCCGTTCTCTCTCTGTCCCCCACCCCAATCAAACCCCCTGTCATCAGTCCCACCATAAAAGGGGCCTTGCCAGCTAACGTTTCCAATCAGAGAGTGGTGGCCGCCCAGTAATCTCCAGTGGCTGGGGACGTTTGTGCTCTCTGAGTAGAGGCAGTGTCTGGAGTGAGCGTCTAGAAAGAAGGAAACTTGACATGGTTGAACTGTTTCTGTGGTCCCCAGAGCTGGGCCACGCCGCGCCTTTCTACTTGGTCGCCCTGTGGTCTTCAATGCCGTTGTGCACCCCTCCCCCCACCCTCGCAGCAGTTGCAGTCAGAGCATGTACAGGGCCACGTGTGGTCCGAACAGAGCCCTCCCATTCCCCCTTGGCCTCCTGCCTCTCTGAGGGGCAGGCATAGTCTAAATTCCTGAAACAGAAATAGTGGAACACAATGAAAAGGAAACTGTGGGACAGAGGGTAGAGAGGAAGAAATGAGGCGACACTTTGGTCCAAGGAGGATGCCGGGAGAAGACTTCATGCCACTCTTATATATAATTACCGCTCGGGTACACTATTGTGCCCAAGCTCAATACACACATTACCTGATTTTCTACCCGTGGTACGTATGGGAAAGGAGACTTGACTGGTTAAATAAACTTCCAAAGGCTTATTTTGGAAGCGCAGCCGCAACACCTGCTCTTATATGCGGAGTCTATAGCCAGGACATTCGCTTGGCCCTTGAACAATTCAGGGTGAGGGCCGCCGACCCTCTGGGCACTTGAGAATTGGCATATAACTCATAAGGGGTCCTCTGCATCTGCAGGTCCAACCAACCTTGGGTCATGCAGTGCCATAGTATTTACTGTGGGGGTAAAGATTCCCAGCCACTTGGACCCACGCAGTTCAAACCCATGTTGTTCAAGGTCAACAGTATCAAGAATTACCTCCCCTTCCTGGTGGCTGAAGCCTAGGAAACAGGGGATCTTGTTGAGAGGTCTATGGTGTTTGGGCTTAACCTTTGAGAAGGTCTCCTGAGCTTGTTCCCTCACGACTTAGCTGTGCCTCCTTATCGCGGACAGCCCTGCTTCCATGTCATCATCGTTATCACCCTCCTGGACCATGTGGTTCCAGGAGGTTGGTGGTC
>NC_041214.2:100806403-100809339 GCF_002837175.3 Physeter macrocephalus | reverse complement strand
CTCTTGGGTATGGTCTCCTGCAGCCCCAGAAGCTCCAGACAGGCCCACTATCTCCATGGCCTCTGAGACCTCAGTGTATGTGACCTGGATTCCGCGTGGGAATGGCGGCTTCCCCATCCAGTCCTTCCGAGTGGAGTACAAGAAGCTGAAGAAAGTGGGGGACTGGATTCTGGCCACCAGCGCCATCCCTCCCTCCCGGCTCTCGGTGGAGATCACAGGCCTAGAGAAAGGTAGGGCCCTGGCCACTGTCCTCCCTGGTCCCCCGGCTGCCCCCGGCCCCCTGGAGGAGAAGGGAAGCTTTGGAGGGTCTTCTCTCTGCTTGTCGTCCACCCACCACCAGCCTCCTGTGGCCGCTCTTGGTTGTGTTACCTCAGTCCCACAAGCCCTTCCTTCTCCCTCCCTCTCTCCATAATTGGTTCCAAGCCACCTCCTGTGTGGCTCCTCCTTTTTTTTTTTTTTTTTTTTAAACTTTATATTGGAGTAGAGCTGGTTAACAATGGTTTGTTAGTTTCAGGTGTACAGCACAGTTATACATATATCCTTTTTCAAATTCTTTTCCGGTTTAGGTTGTTACATAATATTGTTTTAAAAACTTTTTATTTTATATTGGAGTATAACCGATTAACAATGTAGTGATAGTTTCAGGTGCACAGCAAAGTGACTCAGCCATACATATACATGTATCCATTCTCCCCCAAGACTTCCCTCCCATCCAGGCTGCCACATAACATTGAGCCGAGTTCCCTGCGCTATACAGTAGGTCCTTGTTGGTTATCCATTTTAAATACAGCGGTGTGTACATGTCAGTCCCAAACTCCCTAACTGTCCCTCTCCTGCCTCACCCTTCCCCCCCTTGTCTTGTCAGTCTGTCTCTGTTTTGTAAGTAAGTTCATTTGTATCATTTTTTTTTTTTTTTAGATTCCACATATAAGGGATGCCATATGATATTTGTCTTTCTCTGACTTCACTCAGTATGACAATCTCTAGGTCCATCCATGTTGGGGCAAATGGCATTATTTCATTCCTTTTTATGGCTGAGTAATATTCCATTGTATTTAAGTACCACATCTTCTTTATCCATCCCTCTGTCAATGGACATTTAGATTGCTTCCACGTCTTGGCTGTTGTAACCAGTGCTGCAGTGAACATTGGGGTGCATGTATCCTTTCAGACCATGGTTTTCTCCGGATATATGCCCAGGAGTGGGATTGCAGGATCATATGGTAGCTCTATTTTCAGTTTTTTAAGGAACCTCCATACTGTTCTCCGTAGCAGTTATACCAATTTATATTCCCACCAACAGTGCAAGAGGGTTCCCTTTTCTCTGTGTGGCTCCTTTCTAATGAGGGTAGGAGTGCTTGAGTCCTTTGGGGCTTGCTTTTGGGGAAGGGCTGCCCAAAAGATCCCTCCAGGTCCTGAGCCTGGATGGGCTGAAGGGGAGGGAGATGGTGTCTCCCAGCCCGCAGGTTCAGTGAGTGTCTCTCCCCAGGCACCTCCTACAAGTTCCGAGTCCGGGCTCTGAACATGCTGGGGGAGAGCGAGCCCAGCGCCCCCTCCCGGCCCTACGCTGTGTCAGGCTACAGCGGCCGCATGTACGAGAGGCCTGTGGCAGGCCCTTACATCACCTTCACCGATGCCGTCAACGAGACCACCATCATGCTCAAGTGGATGGTAAGTGGCCTGGCACAGCCAGCAGTGGAAGACCATGCTGAGCTCCATGTTGGGTGGGAGCTGGACGCTGCAGCCCAGGCAGGAAGGAATCACCTTTCTCCCTTGGCTCATCCTAGGCTGCCACCCCTTTAGGTGTTCCTCCACCTTCGTACCTGGGAATTGGGCCAGAGGGACTCAACCTCACAATACCCGGGAAGCTTCAGAGGGGACTTAAGTCTTTGAAGAAATGACCATTTGTTTCTTGTCTCCAAAAGTTGAGGACTCCTAGGCTAAATAAAATAATGAGTGATCGCTACAGCACTGTCCAGAGAGCCTTGGGGAGATCATCAGAAATGTTTGTCAGGGTCTCCAGTGAATTTTTTATTAATTTTTATTGGAGTATGGTTGCTTTACAATGTTGTGTTAGCCTCCACTGCACAACAAAATGAATCAGCCATACACACAAAGATATCCCCTCCCTTTTGGACTTCCCTCCCATTTAGGTTACCACAGTGCATTAGGTAGAGTTTCCTGTGCTATACAGTATGTTCCCATCAGTTGTCTATTTTATACATAGTATCAATAATGTATATGTGTCAATCCCAGTCTCCCAATTCCTCCCTCCCACCCCTTTCCCCCTTGGTATCCATACATTTGTTCTCTACATCTATGTCTCTATTTCTATTTTGCAAATAAGATCATCTATACCACTTTTCTAGATTCCACATATATGCGTTATTATATGATATTTGCTTTTCTCTTTCTGACTTAACTTCACTCTGTATGACACTTTCTAGGTCCATCCCCATCTCTACAAATGACCCTATTTCGTTCCTCTTTATGGCTGAGTAATATTCCATTATATATATGTACCACATCTTCTTTAACCATTCCTCTGTCGATGGGCATTTAGGTTGCTTCCATGTCCTGGCTATTGTAAATAGTGCTGCTATGAACATTGGGGTGCATGTGTTTTTCTGAATTATGGTTTTCTCTGGGTATATGCCCAGTAGTGGGATTGTTGGGTCATATGGTAGTTCTATTTTTGGTTTCTTAAGGGACCTCCATACTGTTTTCCATAGTGGCTGTATTAATTTACATTCCCACCAATAGTGTATGAGAGTTCCCTTTTCTCCACACCCTTTCCAGCATTTATTGTTTGTAGATTTTTTGATAATGGCCATTCTGACCAGTGTAAAGTGATACCTCATTGTAGTTTTGATTTGCATTTCTCTAATAATTAGTGATGTTGAGCATCTTTTCATGTGTTTGTTGGCCATCTGTAT
>NC_041214.2:100738792-100806180 GCF_002837175.3 Physeter macrocephalus | reverse complement strand
CCTTTGCTGTGCAAAAGTTTTGAAGTTTCATTAGGTCCCATTTGTTTATTTTTGTTTTTATTTCCATTTCTCTAGGAGGTGGGTCATAAAGGATCTTGCTGTGATTTATGTCAGAGTGTTCTGCCTATGTTTTCCTCTAAGAGTTTCATAGTGTCTGGTCTTATATAGGTTTTTAATCCACTTTGAGTTTATTTTTGTGTATGGTGTTAGGGAGTGTTCTAATTTCATTCTCTTACATGTAGCTGTCCAGTTTTCCCAGCACCACTTATTGAAGAGACTGTCTTTTCTCCATTGTATATCCTTGCCTCCTTTGTCATAGATTAGGTGAGCATAGGTGCATGGGTTTATCTCTGGGCTTTCTGTCCTGTTCCATTGATCTATATTTCTGTTTTTGTGCCAGTACCATACTGTCTTGATTACCGTAGCTTTGTAGTATAGTCTGAAGTCAGGGAGCCTGATTCCTCCAGCTTCATTGTTCTTAAGATTGTTATGGCTATTTGGGGTCTTTTGTATTTCCAAACAAATTGTAAAACTTTTTGTTCTAGTTCTGTAAAAAATGCCACTGGTAATTTGATAAGGATTGTGTTGAATCTGTAGATTGCTTTGGGTAGTATAGTCATTTTCACAATATTGATTCTTCCAATTCAAGAACATGGTATATATCTCCCATCTGTTTATGTCATCTTTGATTTCTTTCATCAGTGTTTTATAGTTCTCTGAGCACAGGTCTTTTGCCTCCTTAGGTAGGTTTATTGCTAGGTATTTTATTCTTTTTGTTGCAGTGGTAAATGGGATTGTTTCCTTAATTTCTCTTTCTGCCTTTGCGTTGTTAGTGTATAGGAATGCAAGAGACTTCTGTGTATTAATTTTGTATCCTGCATCTTTACCAAATTCATTGATTAGCTCTAGTAGTTTTCTGGGGGCATCTTTAGGATTTTCTATGTACAGTATCATGTCATCTGCAAACAGTGACAGTTTTACTTCTTCTTTTCCAATTTGGATTCTTTTTATTTCTTTTTCTTCTCTGATTGCCTTGGCTAGGACTTCCAAAACTATGTTGAATAATAGTGGCAAGAGTGGACACCCTTGTCTTGTTCCTGATCTTAGAGGAAATGCTTTCAAATTTTCACCATTGAGAATAATGTTTACTGTGGGATTGTCATATACGGCCTTTATTATGTTGAGGTAGGTTCCCTCAACTCACTTTCTGGAGAGTTTTTTTTTATCATAAATCAGTACTCAATTTTGTTGAAAGCTTTTTCTGCATCTATTGAGATGATCACATGGTTTTTATTCTTTAATTTATTAATGTGGTGTCGCACACTGATTGATTTGCATATATTGAAGAATGCTTGCATCCCTGGGATAAACCCCATTTGATCATGGTGTATGATCCTTTTAATGTCCTTTCGGATTCTGTTCGCTAGTATTTTGTTGAGGATTTTTGCGTCTGTGTTCATCAGTGATACTGGCCTGTAGTTTTCTTGTTTCGTGATATCTTTGTCTGGTTTTGGTATCAGGGTGATGGTAGTCTCATAGAATGAGTTTGGGAGTGTTCCATCCTCTGCAATTTTTTGGAAGAGTTTGAGAAGGATATGTGTTAACTCTTCTCTAAATGTCTTAGAGAATTCACCTGTGAAGCCATCTGGTCCTGAACTTTTGCCTGTTGGAAGATTTTTAATAACAGTTTCAATTTTATTACTCGTGATTGGTCTGTTCATATTTTCTATTTCTTCTTGGTTCAGTCTTGGAAGGTTGTACTTTTCTAAGAATTTGTCCATTTCATCCAGGTTGTCCATTTTGTTGGCATATGTTGCTTGTAGTACTCTGATCCTTTGTATTTCTGTGGTGTCAGTTGTAACTTCTTTTCATTTCTAATTTTACTGATTTGAGTCCTCTCCCTTTTTTTCTTGATGACTCTGGTTAAAGGTTTATCAATTTTATCTTCTCTTTGCTATCATTTCCTTCACTTCTTTTTCATTTATTTCTGCTCTGATCTTTATGATTTCTTTCCTTCTACTAACTTTGGGCTTTGTTTGTTCTTCTTTCTCTAGTTGCTTTAGGTGTAAGTTTAGGTTGTTTATTTGAGATGTTTCTTGTTTCTTGAGGTAAGATTGTATTGCTCTAAACTTCCCTCATAGAACTGCTTTTGCTGCATCCCATAGATTTTGGGTCATCGCCTTTTCATTGTCATTTGTTTCTAGGTATTTTTTGATTTCCTCTTTACTTTCTTCAGTGATCTCTTGGTTATTTAGTAGTGTATTGTTTAGCCTCCATGTGTTTGTATTTTTTACAGTTTTTTTCTCGTAATTGATTTCTAATCTCAGGGTTGTGGTTGAAAAAGATGCTGACTACAATTTCAGTGTTCTTAAATTTACTGAGGCTTGATTGGTGACCCAAGATGTGATCTATCCTGGAGAATGTTCCATGAGAAATTGAGAAGAAAGTGTATTCTGCCACTTTCGGGTGGAATGTCCTATAAATATCAGTTAAGCCCATCTTGTCTAATCTGTCATTTAAAGCTTGAGTTTCCTTATTTATTTTCATTTTGTATGATCTGTCCATTGGTGTAAGTGGAGGGTTAAAGTCCCCCACTATTATTGTGTTATTGTCGATTTCTCCTTTTATGGCTGTTAGCATTTGCCTTATGTATTGAGGTGCTCTTATGTTGGGAGCATAGGTATTTACAGTTGTTTATCTTCTTGGATTGATCCTTTGATCATTATGCAGTGTCCTTCCTTGTCTCTTGTAATAGTCTTTATTTTAAAGTCTATCTTGTTTGATATGAGTATTGCTACTCCAGCTTTTTTGATTCCCATTTGCATGGAATATCCTTTTCCATCCCCTCACTTTCAGTCTGTATGTGTCGCTAGGTCTGAAGTGGGTCTATTGTAGACAGCATATATATGGGTCTTGTTTTTGTATCCATTTGGCCAGTCTGTGTCTTTTGGTTGGGGAATTTAATCCATTTACACTTAAGGTAATTATAGATATGTATGTTCCTATTCCCATTTTCTTAATTGTTTTGGGTTTATTCTTGTAGGTCTTTTTCTTTTCTTGTGTATCCCTCCCAGAGAAGTTCCTTTAGCATTTGTTGTAGAGCTGGTTTGGTGAGAAGTTCCTTTAGCATTTGCTGTAGAGCTGGTTTGGTGGTGCTGAATTCTCTTAGCTTTTTCTTGTCTGTAAAGCTTTTGATTTCTCTGTTGATTCTGAATGAGATCCTTGCTGGGTAGAGTAATCTTGGTTGTAGGTTTTTCCCTTTCATCACTTTAAATATGTCCTGCCATTCCCTTCTGGCCTGCAAAATTTCTGCTGAAAAATCAGCTGATAACCTTATGGGGATTCCCTTGTAGGTTATTTGTTGCTTTTCCCTTGCTGCCTTTAATATTTTTTCTCTGTATTTAATTTTTGTTAGTTTGATTAATATGTGTCTCGGAATGTTTCTCCTTGGGTTTATCCTGTATGGAACTCTCTGTGCTTCCTAGACTTGATTGACTATTTCTTTTCCCATGTTAGGGAAGTTTTCAACTATAATCTCTTCGAATATTTTCTCGGCCCTTTCCTTTCCTCGTCTTCTTCTGGGACCCCTATAATTAGAATGTTGGTGTGTTCGATGTTGTCCCAGAGGTCTCTTAGACTGTCCTCAATTCTTTTCATTCTTTTTTCTTTATTCTGTTCCTTGGCAGTTAACTCCACCATTCTATCTTCCAGCTCACTTATTCATTCTTCTGCCTTGGTTATTCTGTTGTTGATTCCATCATATGTATTTTTCATTTCAGTTATTGTGTGGTTCATCACTGTTTGTTCTTTAGTTCTTGTAGGTCCTTGTTAAATGTTTCTTGTATTTTCCCCATTCTATTTCCTAGATCTTGGATCATCTTTATTATCATTTCTCTGAGTTCTTTTTCAGACAGCTTGCCTATTTCCTCTTCATTTATTTGGTCTTGTGGGAGTTTACCTTGCTCCTTTGTCTGCAGAGTATTTCTCTGTCATTTCATTTTGTCTAACCTACTTTGTTTATGGTCTTCTTTCTGCAGGCTGCAGGGTCGTAGTTCTTCTTGTTTCTGTTGACTGCCCCCTGGTGGGTAAGGTTGGCCCAGGGGCTTGTGCAGGCTTCCTGGTGGGAGCGCCTGGTGCCTGTGCTCTGTTGGGTGGAGTTGAGTCTTTTCCCTCTGATGGGCAGGGCTGCATCCGGTGGTATGTTTTGGGGTGTCTGTGAACTTAGTACAACTTTAGGCAGCCTGTCTACTGATGGATGGGCCTGTGTTCCTGTCTTGCTGGTTGTTTGGTGTGAGGTGTTTAGCACTGGAGCCTGCAGGCAGTTGTCTGGGGTCGGGTCTTGGTGTTGATATGGATACCTTCAGGAACGCACACACCAATTAATATTCCCTGGGCCTGGGAATTCTCTGATGTTCCAGCGTCCTGGACTCTATGTCCCCACCCTGGAGGCCCAGGCCCAAGCCCTGGTCGGGGTCTCCAGTGAGTTTTAAACTCTAGGCCAGGGTAAAATTTCCATCCCCCGGTGGTTCTGCTCACACGATGATTTCTCTGCTCCATTGTCAACTTGTTTCTTCTTTCTTCCCTGTAGTATATTCCAGCAAGTAACAACAACACCCCAATCCATGGCTTTTATATCTATTACCGACCCACGGACAGTGACAACGATAGTGACTACAAGAAGGATATGGTGGAAGGTGAGAAACACGTGTGTGAGATAGTTTTCTCTGGCAGCAAGGGGCTCTAGGAGTAGGTGAAAGTAGAAAATGTGGGCTGGCCTGCCCCACATCGTTGGCTTTTTCTTGACACACTTGGGGTCATTGAGTTCATAAACCCACATGCTTCGTTCCATGGTGATGGGACAACAGGAACATGGGTGGGCACCTAGAACATTGCCTCCAGTGGGGGCCAAGCAAGCCACATGCATAATCATCATGCTGACTCTCTCTCTGTCTTTCCCAGGGGATAGATACTGGCACTCCATCAGCCACCTGCAGCCAGAGACCTCCTATGACATTAAGATGCAGTGCTTCAATGAAGGAGGGGAGAGTGAGTTCAGCAACGTGATGATCTGTGAAACCAAAGGTGATCTCTCTGGGTTCTCTGATCTCCTCTTGCTCTCCTCCCTGCAGACTAGGGCAAAGTCACTGCTCTGTGTGCCATGCTGGGTATCTCTTCTCCAGAATGACTCCTTATTTTCCAAGTATCCCCAGACTTTGTCATCTTAACCCTTCTCTTTCTTTGCCTGTGCTTCGTATTAAGTACGAGTGGGCTGCCATCATGACGGTTTCATGGAGCTTGGGAATTAACTCACACATGAACTCATGGGTTAGAACCCACTCTTAAGTTGGGAGCTTTCTATAAACACTTTATTCCTACAGTAACATTTGGTACTCACATTGGTTAGTTTACTTAATTTAACTACAACCCCATGGGAAAAGAAAAACTGAGCATCAGGACATGTTATACCTTGACCAAGATCACACAGCTGGTTAGCGGTGGAGCACACTTTGGGCCAAGTTTGTCTAACTACAAGCCCAGACTCTTTCCCTGTCCTAAAACACGTTAAACATATTCATATAATAACTTAATTTTTGCACATTGGTCAAGTGGATAGATATCATTTCCATTTTGCAAATACTGAAAGTTGTATTGCAAAAAAATGTAATCAGGAGAAGATCCCAAAGGAACAGGGATGGAGCCAAGAAAACAATCCATTTTCCTGTCATGGCAACATTCTGTCTCCCGTGTGCCCTTCCTGCCCTCTTCTGTCACGTACAGTGGAGTGAAGGGGCCGATGCACACACAGCCAGCAGTCCTGTGTCAGGGGACATACAGAGTACCCGGGGCAAAGAATAGAGACTTCACATTGGTCTTCTGGAAGGACTGAACCTTCAGCAGGGTGGAGGGAGTGGCCTGGGGAATAGGACAAGCCTTCACGTAGCTCCACGTGGTGGGAGTATGTGGCACTGGAAGGACGAGAGAGGGCAGTGCTCAGGGAAGAGGCCACGGGCATCAGGGACCCTGTGGGCTGTGAGGTGGAGAAGGGTCATTGTTGGATTTGTTTGTCAGGAAGGGTCACTGGTGACTATGCAGGAATGGGCTGAGGGGAGAGAACCGGGGCCGCGAAGGAAAGGTGAAGAGAAGGGGTGGGTTTGAGCCTCTTTTCTGAGGGAGCGCAGGGAGGACCAGGGACTGATAGTGTGTTGAGGCTGGGAGAGAGTGAAAGGAGTTCAGCATAAGCCTTGAGGTTTTGAACCTGAAGAACCACACAGGTGGTGGTGCCATTTATCGAAATGGGGAAAGCCAGCAGGGAACTCGCTTCCACAAGAAAGGAACAACGTGAACCGCTTGGAGGCGTACTTGAGTCTGATTCTTCTGAGACGTTGAAATGCAAGTGTCCCATGAGGGAAGGAGGTCTGCTGCCCAGGGAGGATCCTGGGTAAGGGGATCTGTTAGTCACTGGGATGTAGGCTGAAATCACGGGAATAGAGGGAAGAAGAAGACAGAGTGTAGACTGAGAGGGACCAGGAGGACTTCTCAGTGTCTGAGGCAAAGACAGGAAGAAAAGGGCAAGGAGAGAGAAATGTGAGCAGCAGTAGTCAGAGAGGTTACGGGAAACCCAGAAGACGGTAGTGTCAGAAGGTCATTGGGGAGGACGGCTGCGAAAAGGAGTTAACGATGTCAGATACATCCTGCTAACAGCAAAAGCCAGATGCCGAGGTTGCCACCTCGTAAACTTTTGGATTGGCATTTCTCTAGCGCTGTCAGTCCTGGTGAGCCCCGAACCCCATCTCCCTGCTCTGCACCCCAGCTCAGACCTAGGACTTCACATCTCTCGATGCACCCAGGAATAGCAAATTCACGGGGAAATTCTTCCATTCCCAGTTCTTTTTGGTTTCATGTACTTTTTATATTTTCTTCCAAAAGTTCCCCAGCTATGCTTCTAGAAAACCCCTACACCACTTCTGCCCCCAAAGACCCAGTCTGCCCCTAGTGCTTGGTCCACAAATATCTCAGGGTGTTTCTTGAAGTATAAGGCTCAAGTCTCTTCAGCGACGCCCAATTTCACATTAGGTGTCAATTTCATGCTGAGCTTGGACACCACACTGATCGAACCAAAGGCCCTGTCTTATAAGTTTGACCCCATTTCTCACACCCATGGAATCAGAATATTGTTTTCCTATTTTTCGTGAAAGAAATGTCAAAGAAATAGAGGCTGAAGTGAGTTTTGTCCCAATTAACAGCCCGGAAGTCTTCTGGTCAGCCTGGTCGACTCCCACCCCCAACTCTGGCACCACCACAGCTACAGCTCCATGAAACCATAGAGCGGCCGGTGGGCACAGGGGCCATGGTGGCCCGCTCCAGTGACCTGCCCTACCTGATTGTCGGGGTCGTCCTGGGCTCCATCGTCCTCATCATCGTTGCCTTCATCCCCTTCTGCTTGTGGAGGGCCTGGTCTAAGCAAAGTGAGTGAATGACCGTCCTCAACACCAAGGGGAAGGAGCCTGGGGCGGGGTTGAGGGGAGGAGGGGTCTCCCAGTCCCTAAGGAGGCCTCTGCCCAGGGCTGGATCCCAGGCGCCCTGCTTCACACTCTTGGGAGCTCAAGTTCCTGGTGGGTCCCCCACAGGGCTTGGAAAGAGTCGGAGAACGCTCACAGATGGGGCCTTCCCTTTGGCTCATAGACCTTGGCAGATGGAGAGGATGAAGTGGGAGTTGGTCTGTGTTCTCTGCATCCCTGGAGCTCAGTGCTTAGCTGGCTCTGTTTTCTTTTACTGTCTCAAGCTCTGACCACGTAGTCATACTTTCAGTTGACCCTGCCTCTTCCCGCCTCTTTAGTTCTGTGGCTCCCTTGAGCTTTCCCCCTAATCCTGGGTTAATCTGATTTATCCACTAATTGCTGCTTCAGATGGCAACACATCTGGTCAACTTGCTTCATTTAAATATTGCTCCTCTGTTCACTTGCCACTTCATTCTCCCAAATCCTGGTCCTATGTCTCCTCTCCCTACTGCAAAAAAAAAAAAAAAGTCTAGATGTTAGGAAGAAGTGGCTGACAGGAAGAATTTTCCGAGAGAGAGAATATTCTCTCCCCTGGCGCAATGTCAACTCCCCGCCTACCCCCATTTGAGCTCAAATCCTCGGGAGTTTTCTGAGATTCACGTGGGACTTTTTCAAGCTGCCCCAGGCCTCCTTGACCTAAGCATAGCTCTATCCTTCTGTTCTTCCAGAACATACAACAGACCTGGGTTTTCCTCGAAGTGCCCTTCTGCCCTCCTCCTGCCAATACACTATGGTACCACTGGGAGGGCTCCCAGGCCACCGAGCCAACGGGCAGCCCTACCTCAGTGGCACCAGCGGACGGGCCTGTACCAATGGGGTACATGTGAACAGGGCCTGCCCTGCAGCTGCCATGGGCTACCCAGGCCTGAAGCCTCAGCAGCGCTGCCCAGGGGAGCTTCGGCAGGTAACGTAGTTCTGGGAGTGTGGGCAGGCAGGGACGGGTCACCGTGGAGGGCGTGGCCGGGCCACCTCCTGAGGCTCCCTCCCTTCTAGCCTCTAATCCCGGGCTGCTGGGCCTGCTGAACAACGCATGGGGAAGTTACCTGGACTCTCTGATGTGCCCTTCTCGTTACTCGTTTGAGCAGCAGGACGACAGCAGCAGCACGCTGAGGCAGACCGTTCTTGGCAGTGGATGTGACCCCCCCAGTCACCAGATTCCCAGGTACCCGGGCCCCTGCCCGCCTTCCGCCCCTGAGCCCCAGCGCTCACTCCCTCGCTAGTTCCCCAAACCCAGCACCAGTCACTGAGCGGTGAGCGCTAGTGCTTCACTCACGATCCCCTCGTCTGACACACCGCTCCCCTGGACTCTTCGCCTAAGCGGCTTAGTTGTTGTGTTTGCAGTTATGATGCCTTCTCTGTTCAGCGATTCCTCCCTCGCTTCTCAGGCCAGGGCAGCCCCGCCCAGCTGGCTCTGCCCCTAGGCCTCCCCCCGTCCTCTCATACGCTCAGGACACGCGTGGAGTCAAATGGAAGGAGACTAGAATCGCCTGTGGAAGCGATGGTGTGGCACCTCTTGATGTCCAAAGGGGAGCAGCCCCTGCCCCGCCTGAGCCCTGCCCAGCTCTGCTGCGTCAGACGGGAGCAGCCAGAGCAGTGGGGCCCACGCTGCCCCGACCTCACCCCTCCGCCTGGTTTTGTGCCTGCAGGGCTCCCGAGTCTAACCCGGACAAGGGCTCTTTCTTATACACACTGCCCGATGACTCAGCTTGCCAGCTGCTCCAGCCTCAGCAGGACTGCCACCACCTCCAGGAGCAGCCAGCAGCCACGGGCCAGCCCGGCATGAGGCGTGTACCCCGGGGTCCTGGGCTGGAAGCCACGTGGGACCCTCTTTTTCACCCAGGTCAGTGCTGAGGGCAGGGCGGGCACTTGAACAGGCTGGGGATGAGGTGAGGTGTAGGCATCCACGACCCGGGAGTGACGTGCAGGCGGGGCGAGAACAGCCCCTGAAGGCGGTGCTTGGTAAGGACCATCCACAGCTTGTATATCCGAGATGGGGGTGCAAAGGGGAGCTGGCCACCTCCTTCCCTGCTGAAGGCCCAGCAGATCTGCGGGGGGGTGTCAGGTGGGTCCAACATGACAAGCTCTGTCCTCAAAGGCTCAGAGAACGGGCACTTCTCCATTTCAGAGAAAGAAGCCCTTTTGGTCTCAGCATTTCAAGGCCACTCACAGATTCCTGCCACCTCTCATCACACTAAGAGGCACTCTCTAATCACTCTGAGTACCTTGCTTTGTTGGGTCTTGTCTCTTCATCAAGGAATGAGGTTGCATCCATCATTAAGCCAAGTTCTCACATCATCAGAACTCTGTGCTTCCCCAGAACTTTCCCTCCAAGGGACTCAGTGCACAGCGCGCCCAGCCCACTGTCCTTCTTTGTGCCCATCTTTTTGATACCTGGTTGGGCACAGGCTGGTTCAGAGAATTAGCTGATGTTTCTTAGCCTGTGGCTTCCAGGTCACATGCAGCTCCCAGCATCCACAGGGGACTCCCTCCCTCGGGAGGCATGAGTTGTGAGTGGAATGATCATGGCCAGAAAGCACAGCAGAAGGGTGGACTAGCGCCCACACCTGGAGAGAGTAGAACTTTCTTGCACGGTTCCTGGGCTCAGCTGACTTCATCTTCATCTGCCCCTGCTTATAGGGTAGATGCATGAGGGTCTCCACGCTTTCACCCCTGAAATGTGCAGATGGGACGTGGGTAAGAAGTGGCCCATACTTAGAGGGAGTGTAATTGTCCTTGCTGTGGTCGTAGGTCTCTGTCCCTCCTCTAAAGCCAGTAACCAGCTCCCGTCCCAGAGAGTCTGGCCCAGTACTGCTGAGCACTAGTTCCTGGTCAGTCTGGATTCTAACGTTTCCCACTTTTCTCTCCCCTCAGGGCCCCGGTGCTGCTTGGGCCTCGTACCGGTTGAAGAGGTGGCCAGTCCTGACTCCTGCCCTGCGGGGAGAGGAGACTGGTGTCCCCAGCACCCCGTGGGGGCCTACGTAGGGCAGGAACTTGGGATGCGGCTCTCCCCCAGCCCACCAGTTCACGTGTCTTTTGAAACACCACCTCCTACAATTTAGGCAGAAGCTGATATCCCAGAAAGACACTATATATTGTTGTTTCTTTAAAAAAGAGAGGAAATTGGTATTTATTTTTCTATAATAGCCATATTTATATATTTATGCACTTGTAAATAAATGTATATGTTTTTATAATTCTGGAGAGACATAGGGAATCCTCCCCACTGAGGTCTGAGGTGGGAAGCAAAGAAGCCGCAACGGAACACGAGTCAACGGGGAAAGAGCAGCACAGACTGAGGAGGCAGCCCGTCCCTTAGACCCTCCGCCGCTGCCTGGGCCCCTGCAGAAGGCCCACAGAGAAGCCCGTGGAAGGAGGACTCCTAGGCACACTGTCCACAGTGACTGCAAGGGAAGGGCCAGGGCCACGCGATCCGAGGCTGCAGCCACCCGTGACAGTGGCTGGATCTGGTGCTACAGGAAACGTTTTCCCAAGATGCCCGTGAGACTAGACTAAGATGTGTATAGTACTATCAGCATTAACAAACCTTCCAGAATCAATAATCTGTGGCAACATATCTCTGTAAAAATAAACACTGTAATGTCTAAATAAATGTTTAGTCTTCCCTGTAACCTACAGCTTAGTCATGTATGAGTCAGCATTCTCTTTAGATGTTAGGATCCAGTCTGAGTATTTGAAGAAACATCCACTTGTGATGTTTTCAGATCCATCGAAGAGAAATCTGGAAAAGGTAGCAAATGTTTCTAATTTTGTCTTTTTAAATATTGACTCTCAGTTGTGTTTTCATTAATGCAGATGCGTGGTAACTGTTTAGTCCAAGAGGGACACAGTGTACAGTGGGCGAGGAGAAGCAGATTCGCCGCTCTCTGACTGGACTTAAGGTAAAGCTTTGGTCAGATCGGAAGGAATGAGGCTCATCTTTTCTATACAGGTGTGTGTTGAAGGCTTAAGTATTTTCTCCAAAATGCCATTTAGTGAAGTGCTGTGCTACAGGTGAACATATGGTGCCTGGTAAAATTCACTTCCCTTCTTTCCAAAGAAACAGCAACGTGGCCAGAGGAGTTGACTCACTAGTTGTTTAAAATCAACATTTCCTCAGTGCCGTCCAACCGCAGGAGCAGCCTTTGTCCCGGCAAGTGGAAGTAGATGGAGGCTGAAGCTTTTTGCTGGGAGCCCTACCACACTTTAACTGTCTTCAGGAGGGAAATGTACCTTCTAGAGTTCAGTAGAGTTGAGTTACAGATGAAATGCCACTTGAAACACTTAATCCTGTTGTGAGTCATCAATGGCAGACCCTAGCTTCACACTCCAGTCACAAATTAAAAGTCCTAAGAAAGCCCCAGGAGGTGACTGATGGTCTAGGGCAAGTGCGCCCTCTGCTGGCCAGAAGAGATTCCTGCATCCTTTCTCCATCCAGCAGCTAAATTGGAACATGGTTTTCAGAAAAGCAGTATTTAAAAAATATTTCAAGAAGTGAAATGAAGGACTGTAGGAATATGGAAATGATAGGAAAGGAGACGTAGAGCAGGGAAGAGAAGAAATAAGATATTGTGACTTCAGACACAATCTGGCATCAAGGGCCTAGAGGTCACTTCCAGGAGGGGGACAGATCTCACCTCTCAGATCTGGGCTATAACTCAACTTCTAGCCCATTGGCTTTTGGAAAAAAAAAAAAAAAAACTCCCCTGTTTTCTTAATGCCTTGATGATCCCAGTGGTTGTCAAAGTAAGTTTTGGTGAACTTTATGGAAGTGGTATGGTTCCAGTGCTGTGCAGAAAGCAGTTTTATGTGACAACAGTGCTTTTAGCTCTCAAAAAAAAAAAAAAGCCTGGGAGTGAAAAAGCACTTCTAAGGCAGGTTAAATGAGATAAATGTGCATATTTACTTTAGCCAATTGCAGGAAAGGAGGAAAAGTTTAGGCATCAGGCCTTTAAATTTTAGCCTAGAAAATGAAACAGCTTAGATATTCAGTTTCATTGCATCTTGCATTTCTTTATTTTCAGGTTATTATAGTGCCTTTTAAAAATCTGATTCAGTCAGCAATGGCTATATAAATTAATCAAAAGGAGGAGTAAGACCTAGCTGGGCAGGAGCTGGTGGTGGTGTGGAGTTCAGCTCATGGCTCAGGACAGCCCAACAGGACAGGCCGAGTCTGCAGGAATGAGTAACTAACTCCTTTTCCTGTGAAGTTCTGACAGAGGGGCTGGACTCTACAGTTTTTCTTTCAATGTTGAGATTTGATGACACTATGGACGAGGGTTCAGAATAGCCAAGGCACATTAACAGTTGATCCACAAGTAACTCGGGCAGATATTTGGCCTCTTTCAAAGGTGAGGCTGCCTTCTCTAAGGGCACAGCAGGAGGCAGAGAACAGTTAGATCAGGAGACTAGGACAGCTTTCCATCCACCCCCAGCCAGGGCTGCACCCTGGTGCTCTCCTGCTTGATATTAAACCTCCCAAAGACTCAGTTGCTTATAGATTCAAGACTAAACCTGGGATCAATGAAATGAAACGAAAGCTATCTTTATCTCTTATCTAATTCAAAATAAAAATGAATTAACTGTATTGTCAAATACCAAACATGCTGTATGAAAGCCTGATATTGTAAACTTTAGTGATTTTTGTCTAGTTCAGTTTGGGAAAAAGTAATAATCCTGACTGGTTTTACTCTAAGAGAGTTGATAGACACATGGAATCCTTGACATGGCTCTTCCATAGACTAAATTCATTCTTGCTGCAATTAGAATCACAGGATTCAGAATGGGAAGAAGCCTCAGAGCTTATCCAGATCTCTCATTTGTCTGATAATGAGGCCCAGGAAAATAATGTAATTTTTACCCTAACTCTCACCACAACAAGGGGAGAGTGTCTTCTCCGGGACCACCCACTGTATCCAGGCGGTCGCTCAGGGTCGTGAAGCCAGCCAGCCAGTTACGTAAGTTTGGTAGTAGCCCTTCCTGCTCCAGCCAAGCTTCAGATGGATGCAGCCCCAACTCACAGCTTGACTACAACCTCATAAGAGACCCAAGCTGGAAACACCCAGCTAAGTAGCTCCCAGCTTCCTGACCCTCAGAAACTGGGTGAGATAATGTTGTTTTAAGCTATGTTTGGGGGTAATTTTTTATGCAGGAATAAATAAAAGTGGGTAAAAAACAGAACTGTGACTAGCACATTTTTTTGAAATGCTTGAAGGGCACACATAGTTTAGGGTGTACAGCAGAGAATGTGATAAAGGGTGCTCTCCAGTAGAAAAGCTGCTACATCAGACCTCTGTGGTGATAGGCACAAACAGTAAGCTATTTGGACCTCTCAAATAGGAGTATGAAAGGATCTTAGAGACACAATAGGCCAAGTGGCCTCCTGTGACATATATATATTCCAACATACAAGAGACCCCAAGTCCTGTCTATAATTTTGGGGGGCAGATCAGCAGGCTAGACAGGTTATGAAAACTTGACCTTGCTGAAGTCACTTTCTACATTGGTGCAATATTACCTTCTTTACCTTTCCTTTTCGGTAACCAATTCATATTCTGGGACGGCCTCAAGGGAGTAGCTCATTAAAATGGACCCATAAAGCACGGAATTTAAAGTGCTATGTTCTATTACTAACAGGAATTCAAATATCAGTGAAATCATCCTTAGATGAATTCCACTGACTACTTACCCCCAAACCAAAAGAATACTCCCAAATTAGTTTAAATGTTATGTACAATCAAAAGTGATTATTAGAGTTGATCTCTCAGTGATGGAATCTATTTCATTACTTCCTGATCTATATCAAAACCAGCAAATGACTCAAGTAGAAACAGAAGGAAAATGGCACAGGACATGAGAAACTATAGGAAATACTTAGAATACTGGTAGAGTTGCAGACACCTTCAGAGAAGAGCCTCCTTCTTAACCATTTTGCAAAACACACTTCTCTGCTCCACCCAGAGCTGAGGAGTTTGCTAAAACTATGGGTGATTCAGGAAGCTGTTTATTTTTTTTGCTTTATCCCAGTCTAAAGCAAACTGCTCTGCTCTTTCTGTCTGCATTTCCTGAATCCCGACCCCTCAAATAACTGCTTTATGAAGTTAACAATGTCACAATTCTAAATTGCATTTCTTTTTCTCAGATATTGTTGGCAAAATAGTTTTTTTTCTCTTGTGTCCTCTCAGAGAATACCTGATAACATCAAAGTTTATTTTCCAAGGATCCAACGACCAAGAAAAGGAAGTTTTCTCGTGGTTTGCTGAATGATCGATTTTCTTGCCAATGGCTAAGAATTCAGATAACCAAAAAACAAATTTCCTAAAACGGGATATATTACCTATGGTGTCTGGCGATTTGAGGTAACAGCCTCCTAAGACTTCATATTCGACCCAGTTGGTTGCAAACACATCTGCAATGGTTCAGTTCAATAATAAGTAGCTGTTGGGTGCTGTAGTCAGTTTTAAGATAAGCAGTTGGGGGCGGATTATTAAAACTACATGACTGGATGTGGTTTTAGACTTTCAGATAAGTTCACTTTAAAACAGCAGGATTGTTGCAGGCGACAAGGAAACAGAACTTCTCTTGAATTAAGTGTCAGAAATCTTGGCTGGATTTGAGAAAAAAGCAAACTTAAGGCCCACGGGCTTCATTCATTCTCTTGTGGAGAGTGAATAGGGGGGAGAACAAGGCCACCTTTCTTACGCAAAAGAGTAACCTCTTCCTTTAAGGCCAGAATCCTTTCGGCCTGGACTTGGATCAATTCAGTGACCTTCTCTCTTGCCACAGTATCTGCTTTCCGGGGGCCCTGGAAGGCGTTGCCCTGTTGAGAGAAAACACCTCCCTGCTTTAAGCACCATTTGGACTATGGACACACCCCTGTCTTAATTTGTCTTTTAGGTGGTGCCTGACTTAAATAGCCATCGCTCCTGATTTTAAGACGCCTTCAAGGCCTCCACTGAAATCCTACCATTGGAAAGGTGTCCCTTTGAGCTAATAAGCAACTCTTAAAATGCAGGTCCCCTTTAGAGGGTAACTCATTAAGCTAGCTCTCAGTCACGCGTACCCTACAGGGCTCATCGCTGGAATTCTAAAAGGCCAGATACCTCCTTTTCCTATACAGCCCATGTCTTGTTTTCCAAAAAAAGAAATCTTTATTCCCTCATCTGATTTCTTCCCCTGCCCAGCCAATTCCTGGTCATGTTTCAGACATCATTTTTAGGGAGGATTTCTTTACCCCGTGGGCTGGGTTAGGATTCCTGCTCTATGTTCTGTCAAATCATCCAGCACACATCATTGTCGTTATTAGACTGAACCATTTGAAATTTGTGACGTGACCATTTTTCAACCTAAAAAGTAGCCGTTTCATATGGTTTGACCTAAGTGCTTGTTTGTTATCGTTCTTGCTAGATCCTGTGCCTTAGAAATAGAGCCCAGTATGCCTGGATCTCACCACTCTACCCAGCATCTGCCCTAGAACTTGTTACATAAGTAGATGCTCCATAAATCTGAACGTGCATTAAATGAAGGGACATAACACCTAGTATCTTCTCTGTGGCAGGTGCTTTATGTCTGCGACCTCACGTGATCCTCACAACTCAGAACCAGGTGGTGTTATTCCAATTTTAAAGATACAGAAACTGACAGAGGTTTATGAACTGGCCCAAGTCACTGTAATATTAAGGACTGGAAGCAGGATGAGAACCAGGTTACCTGAAGCCAAAAGCCCATGATTTGTCTGTTACCCCACTTACTATGGCAGCCCTTCCTCATAAGTAGGGGTTGTCATCACCCAGTGCCTTCTTGCCTCTTCTCCCTTGCCCGCTTTCACTTCAGGGGCTGTGAAAACTAAACACTAACCTTAGCCAGTTTCTTTTCTAGCTGGGAGTGGCTAAGTAGATGTAGCAGAAAACATTTGCTTTCTTAATGAAAGGGACACACGAGACTGGCATTTGGGCAGCAACCACAGAGCTGGGGCAGCTGTCTGTGACTCTGAAGGAAACTTCAGTCACAGAGAGTCACAGAGATACTGGCCCTGACATCACAGCCCCACTAAACTAAAACCCCCTCAGTCATCTCCTGCAGACTTCTTGTTAAATGAGGAAAAGCACCCCTATTTGTTTAAGCTACTCTCCAAAAGTGGCGCTTTTGGTTACTTGTAGCTAAATGCACGGCCCCTCATGCCCAGTCAGTCCAGACGGTCACTCTGAAGTCACCTTAGCTTTTCCCTCATTCTCTTCACCATAGCCAAATTTTGGCTCTTCTTACTTTGAAATGCCTTTGACCGTTGGTTTTTTGTCCTTGCCATCTTCATCCCAATCCAGGCCTAGATTGTTGTAAGACTAATAGCTATGGAGTCAGCTTGGGAGGCAGACGGCCCTCAGTTTAAAAACAAACTTCCCGTTCACCGTAGCTCTATTTACAATAGACGGGACGTGGAAGCAACCTAAGTGTCCATCAGCAGATGAATGGATAAAGATGATGTGGCACATTTATACAATGGAATATTACTCAGCCATAAAGAGGAACGAAACTGAGTTATTTGTAGTGAGGTCAATGGACCTAGAGTCTGTCATACAGAGTGAAGTAAGTCAGAAAGAGAAAAACAGATACCATGTGCTAACACATATATATGGAATCTAAAAAAAAAAAAATTGGTTCTGAAGAACCTATGGGCAGGACAGGAATAAAGACACAGAAAATGGACTTGAGGACACGGGGAGGGGGAAGGGTAAGCTGGGATGAAGTGAGAGCGGCATAGACATATATACACTACCCAATGTAAAATAGATAGCTAGTGGAAAGCAGCCGCATAGCACGGGGGGGAGATCAGCTCGGTGCTTTGTGACCACCTGGAGGGTGGGAGGGAGGGAGACACAAAAGGGAAGAGATATGGGAACATATGTATATGTATAACTGATTCACTTTGTTATACATAGAAACTAACACACCATTGTAAAGCAATTATACTACAATAAAGATGTTAAAAACAAAAACTTCCCCATGTATTAGCTCTGAGAGCATATGAGCAGGTTACTTCACCACCCTGAGCTTTGGAAAGTGGTCTTTTGAAGATTCAGGGAGACAGCCAATGGAAAGAGACCATGCATGTAAAGCTATATATATAAAGATATACTATGTAAAGAGACTTACACAAGTAATTCCCTTTCCCAGTCAACTGATCTGCCTCCAAACTCTTTCCTCTCCAAGGTATCTGGACGTTCAAAGCACATCAAGTCAACAGATGTTTACTCACTGACAACTCTGTGAAGATTCTGTCTAGGCATCACCCCTCTTGAATACTGCTGTGACTCTTCGCTCAATAATTCTTTAGTGGATAAAGGGCCTTTGATATTCAGATTCTAGTCTTCCTCTCTATTTTAGTTGTAAACCTCTGAAAGCCTCTTATTGATTCTTTCTTTTGGACTTTTGCTTAGACCAGTGATTCTTCAGCTCTAGCATGCAGCAGAATCACCTGGAAGGCTTGTTCTGGATTGCTGGACCCCTCCCCCAGAGCCTCTGATTCTGTAGATCGGGGTGGAGCCTGAGAATTTGCATTTCTAACAGGTTCCCCAGGCGAGGCGGATGCTGTTCTTCAGGGAACCATACTTTGAGAACCCCTGGCTTAGATCATTTCCTGGGCACGTAAAGAAAACCAAAAGCAAAAAAAAAAAAAAAAAAAAAAAAAAAAACAGCATTTTTGCAGGTACTATTAAAAGATTATAGCACATAGTTCAGAATGTGCCATACATGTGTTATGTCCCTAGAAGGCAAGGCTTAAATAGGGTGAAACTTTATAAATAAGTATTATCCACCACATACTGTGTATTAAGTACTACTAGGTTAGCCTCAATAAATATTACATAAAAGCAAGTTGAAAGCCCTAAAAGGTAACAAGTGTTTTAATAAGTAACGTGTGGCCTCCCATAATTCAGGAGGCACGCTTTAGGTCAAAGGAAGTAAACCTGTATTGGAAATGGATGTTTGACACCAAATTCAGGGAGCATGTTGATATCATTATTTACACCTAAGTAACCTTACCTCTCCAAGGGCCAAGGCAAATCCCTTAATTAGTACTTGTATGAATTCATGGCACCCAGTAGGCATACAGTAAAGCTAGTCCCTCAGGCTCATTGTAATGTAGACGGTATCAACTCAGTGTCCTCAGGGACCCAAGTGGGCCAGAAACGTCCAAGATCAAGGTTTGTTTAAAAGCCAGCACTTGATATTCCCTTTATAGAACGTCCTCAATTCTGACAAAAGGTCTGAAGAAAAGGAACATACCTGCTGGTTCTGTAGAATATTCAGCTGAGAATCAAGTTTCTTCTTTTCAATACATAAATCATTCATCTGATGAAGTTTTTTGGTGTGTTCTTTTGTCTTCATCATCAGTTCCCTTCGCACTTGAGCAATCTTTTCCTACCAGGGCAGAAAGATGCAAAATGGATTAAGTGAATGTGGAAACAGAAAAATGAATGTCCGGATTTGATCAAAACCATCAGGCAAATGGTGTGATATGCACATAGAAAAATACAATAAGCCAATAATATCAGAAGCAAGTGCACTGGGTCTGGTTTGATTAAAGAAGAATGTAAGCAGGATGAAAGTAGGTAAAAATAAGATAGACATCACTCCATTGTTGAGAAATGACATTAGTGTGCATACTGAGTGATGGTATTCATTAATTAAAAGGGAGAATGATCCTTTAAGCAGGAAATGTTCCTGTATTGCTTTTTCCCCAGTCTTGGCCCAGGATCCTCAAGGGGACCGGCTTGAATGGCCATACATCTGCCAGGGGCTTTCCTTTGTTCTCCTATTACTCCAACAAATTATTTTAGATGGCACATATTATCTCCAGCACTACCCTGATAGGGACCAGTCCCACTGACACGAACACTGAAGTAATTTGTTTCTTCACGGTACAGTGGCAAATCTTCGATAAGAAAAGATGAGACAAGATAGCACTAGGAGGGACTTCCCTGGTGGTCCAGTGGTAAAGAATCCGCCTTCCAGTGCAGGGGACGCAGGTTCGATCCCACATGGCCATGGGGCAACGAAGCCCACGCACCACAACAATTGAGCTTGCGCGCATCAACTAGAGCCCACGCGCCCTGGAGCCCGTGCACCACAACTAGAGAGAGAAACCCAAGCAGACCTTGCGCTGTCACAAAAAAATCCCGCATGCCTCAACAAAGACCCCGTGTGCCGCAACTAAGACCTGACGCAGCCAAAAACAATAAGGAAAATAAAATAAATATTTAAAAAAAAAGCGCTAGGAACCTCTCCTCCTTCCCTATCTACTGTGAAGACAGAAAACTGGAGAAGCCATAATTATTTGTGGGCTTATAAAATCTTTGTAAAAGTTCCTGTCTCTGAATCAGGCTGTAACTGGGGTACTGCCTCATCTCATGGCTCTGGGAACAGTGTAGGCATTTAATACCTTCTAAGACCCTACCAGCTAAATAGTATATACCTTGTTATAAAATGTATTACTCAGAGATGTTTTTCTAATTTCCAGAATGGAAATAGCATGCAAAAGCTATGTAGAATAATACAATTAGGTCCTCAGAGTATAGCAGTTCATGTCTAACACTATTAGAACGTTTATACATTAATGCAGACCTCAGAGTGAATCTCTCTGTAATCTTTCATGCCATTTTGCCATTATATTTACATGAATCCTGGACCCCAGACCCAGTGCTAGTGCTTTCATCCCAAGGTAGACCAGTGGCTCAGCTAAGTGAATGGTAAGAAAGCCGAGACAGGCTTAAGATCATGGAGGAACCAAGTGGGGCTCACACACGTGTCTCCAGCTGTACAGATGCTTCGCAGGAACCACTGAAAGCTCACCAGGAGTTCTTGCCTCCACCCAGTGGATCACCTGCCCTCTCATCCTAACCTCCCACATCTTCATTTCCTTTGCGTTCGATAGCTCCTTTCGAAGTTTTTTGATCTTTAGTTCTTCAAGTGTTGTATTCACAGAAAGTGTCTGAAGGGCTTCTAGGTTGATCACACGGCCAAACTTGCTGACCATTAGTTGTCTGACTGTTTCTTCCATTTCTAAAAGAAGACAGTCACTGTCAGGTTGTTCACCAGATCCCACTGTTATCAAAAGAATAATACCAATACCAATACCATTCTAAGGAACAGCTTTTGCAAGAAGATGATGAAATATTTTACGTTACCAGTTGGGTTTTCCTCTGTGGCTTTTCACCTACTACTTTCCTCATTTAGAGTGCATATTGCTCTATTGTCTTTTCATCTACTTCAAATTTCTTTGTAAAAGGGACTCATCTTTCCCAACTGGCTACAGCTTCTGATCTGCCCCTCCTCAGATTATTCATGGGCCCAAATGGGATTATGAAGCCTTCAGTTTTTAATTTTATATTACTGATCTCTATAAGATCTGGTGTTGAGAATAGAACAGTCACTGAACAGAAGTTTCCATCTTATTCCAAGTAAAAATATTAAAATCCTTGCAGTGGTTCACAAGGTCCTACCTGTGCTGCCCTGCCCCTATTATCTCCCCCACCTCCTCCCAAAATAGCCACATGACTCACTCCACACAGCCCATTTTCTGAAAACGAGTTGTGAGACTGGTGAAAGACTCATTTCCAAAACACCCATTTCTGAAGGTGTAACCAAGTGTAATTTGTCCCCTAACCAGGGAGAACCACATCTTAGTAAGTTTATCACCTTTCCAGAGAGCTCTTCCCTGGCTTCCTATGGACCTCAGCACTCTTTCCCAGTCCCTTTCTAATTTTTTCTTCTTAACAATCCTCTCCATCTAACATGAAATATGTTTTACTTTTGTTTACTGTGTTTCCTCAACATGTGAACACTGGAAAACCTGGAGAAAAGTCCATTTGTGGAGTCTGAGCTCCCCAAGAAAGTATAATCTTGTAGCAAGATTTTCTCAGTCACCAGAGTGCCCTAAGTGAAGTCTGAAGGCCCTAAGGTGTAACAAGATGATGCAGTTCTGTTACAGGACAGGAATTTGTATTCAGGTATAATCGTTATGGCTGAATGATAATGGTATAATCAGCATGGCTGCCATTTTGCACAATCCAGGGAGGGTTACTCATTTCTGTTCTACGTGAGTGGCGCCCCATGGACTTGTGTCATGCGGTGGCCATGATAATCAGTGATGCAAATGAAATGACTGGATTATTTGCACATGTGTGGCTAGCCTGTGGCTGCCTGCTTGGCCTCCCTCAGTAAGAACCTTGACTTCCCCCAGCTAGCCCCATATAACAGGGTGCCCTCTCCCAAGGCAGCCTCATGTACTAGGACATGGACTCTGGTCCTTGCCCTTCCCACTGTGGAGCCAGCTTAACAACACCCTTCTCCTGACTCAAGCCAGCTAGTGTTCCCTGGGGACATAAAGGCTTCTGGAACACTCCCCATCCTCTGTCCCCATGGCTGCAAGCTGTGCTCTCCTTGAAAAGGAGAGAACTTACCTCCCCACCCCATATTCTAGACTCTCCTGCCCCATTGGTCTAGGGCTGGAGGCAGGGAACAGTGAGTGACTGTGGTGTTTCTCATCACTGGTAAGCATTTGTTCTCTGAGATACAGGAAAGGAACCCACTCCTAGCTTCACCTTCAGAATTAGGAGATCAGTCTTTAACCAGACTCACAACTTGCTTTCAGAAAATGGACCGCGGTAGGAGAAGAACTGAAAGTCACTGAATAAAATTTGAACCACATGGGACTTTTTTTTTTTTTTTAATTTCAACTAACATTCCAGAAATGTGAATACTTCATTTCATCTTCTTCACACATTTTTCCAAACTGCGAGGTTACTTAGATGGAAATAAGCTTCTTTCCTCATTTTCATACTAGTTTGTTCCTTGGTTTGACAAATAGTATTTCCAAATATAAACAACATTCACAGGCTACAGAAGCCAAAGGAATGTGAAGTACGTGAGAAACATTGGGGCCTCAAGGTTTATACCTGAGAAGACTCTGTCTCAACTAAGTGTTATTCAAACATAGAGTCCTAACATGTATTTTAAAACTGTATAATCCAGCCACCCATGAGGGTAGAACCATCATCACTCATTGGAAACTGACCTCTACAAATCCAAGCAACTTGGATTGACTGACCGCTATATTCTTCCCATTATTTTTCTTTTTCAAATTTTCTTTTAAAAAATATTATTCAATTGTGGTAAAATACACATAACAAAATGTACCATTTTAATCTTTTTAAAGTGTACAGGTCTGTGGCATTAAGGTAGATGCTTTTATAGTATTGGTAATATTATTGTTATTAAAGTTGGACTACTTCATCACTTACACATATGTTCCATATATCAAATATTCAAAAGGTATTTTAAAAGAATTGTCTTTACTCCATACATCTTATACTATACACCTCAATTCCATCTGAATTAAGAAGGTAAATGTGAGGAACACTACTAATAGAAGAAACGATAGAAAAATATCTGTGACCTCAAAATAGGAAAGGACTTCTTAAGACACACACACACACACACACACACACACAATGAACAAACTATAAATAGATTGATAAAATTAATTATACTGAGATTTTTAAATGTCTGTATCCCCAAAAGATACACTAAATAAAGTAAAAAGGTGAGACACAGAAAAGATTCGAAGTGAATGTAATGGACAAAGACGTAAAATATAGGAAAAAAAACTCCCTACAATCAAAAAGTAAAATAAAAAAACAAGTAAAGAAATGGGCAAAGTGTATGACAGGCAAGAAAAGGAAACAAACAGCAAATAAGCTATGTGAAGACATTCAACCTCGAGGACTTCAGGAAACTGAAATACAATTTTAACATCTACGAGGTTGGCAGAAATATGAAAGTCTAACAGTATTAAGTGTTGATTAGACTATGGAGCCCAGGAAATTCTCACACTGCCAAGGGAGAGAAAAGGGTACAGCCACTTTGGAGGGCAACTTGACAATACCCAGGAGAGTGGAAAATGCACACACCCCCCTCTCACCCAGAGCCCCCAGTCCTGAGGACTCACCTCCTTCCATACATGCACAGGGAGACATGTACAAGAGGTTCACTGTAACACTGTAATCATGAAAAATTACAAGTACCCTAAATATCCATCAACAGGAGACTGAAGAAAAACTCTTTTATAGTCCTACAATGGAATATTGTAGTACCAGTTAAAATGAGTAATTATCTGTAGCAATACGGATTACTCTCAAAAACTGGTTTAATAAAGTGAACTGTAAAATGATAGGAATAATATTATATTACAGTTAAAAACATGCAAAGGCACTTTGTATACTGTGTGTGGATACATCCATATGTATATGGATGTGGCTGGTGGTTGATCCTGGGGAAGGAGAGAACAGAACAGTATTATAAAGAGAAGGGCCTTCAGTTGTATCTTCAATGCTTTATTTCTTAAGCTTGCTAGTGGGTACAGGGGCTATTGCTGTATTATTCTATAATTTATTATACATAAAACCTTTAAAAATTGCGAGAAACTGTTTCTATGACAAAACATTTATCTTTTTAAAATAGGAGAATGACCTTTTGATAGAATCGGGAGAGAGAGTAAGTGGGAAGATGGGAAGGCGTTATTTCCTCTCAGTGGGTCTTATCTGTGATGACCTACTGTTTTCAAAGTTGGAGATGGTCACTTGACAGTTCCCTCTCTAATCAATAAATATTACTTAATAAGCCACAGGCTTAATACTCACTCTGTATAGTTTTGGCCATCTCTCTCTTTTCTCGGATGAGCTGTTTACGCCTCTCCCGGCATTCTTTGTTAAGTTTTTGCTGCTGGGAATTTTCCTCGTGGAGCTGGACAATTCGTTCTTGCAGTCGTCCCAAGGAGTGGTTCGAAAAGACCAAAGTTCCAGAAAGATCACTAGGTATTTCTCCGAATACCACATACTCTATCTACAAAAGCAAAACAAAACAGAAATAAGAATAGACAAAGATCAAGCTAAATTTAAGGTCATGGAAAGCATAAGGGAAACACTTCTTTCTCTGTCCCTTGTCACCACTGAGTAAGGTAAAAGCAGGAAGCCACTTTCAAATAGAAGTCACATTATGTCCCTCGGGGACAGCACTTCTTTCCAAAAAGACCATGCTTGATATCTACTGCATAAGGATGGAACGGACATTTCAGGGTTGGCATATTAGGCAAATTGCTACAGATAGCTAATCCTGTTTGGGTCAGGTTAAACAAGATGTATGTAAGGCTGATCTTAGGTTTTTCTTCTAACATACAGCTTTCTCTATTTACGTGACAAAACATGGTACGATGGGCCTTCGCTGATAGGATCTCTGCATTTTAATGTAAGTTGTAATTTGAGCGGGATAAAGAGATGAACAAAGAGAGGGAAAAAAGAGAAAGAATATCTTCCTTTTATCTTAACCTCCCTCATTAACAAGTAGAGATTAAGTGAAGATAATTCTTGCATCATTAGTTCATGTCTACTTAAAGATGGTGTGAAAAGTGACATGTGTCCAAGAGCCAAGATTTCAACCTCCAAGCCATTCCCTTAAGTCATAGGCTTCTCATTTCTTCAGACTTGAAATGATTCAACTTTCAAAGTGATAATGGACCACAGGGAAATATACATGTTTTCATATTATGCTTTTATAACAATCTCAGAAGGGGTAAGAAAAGTTGGGGTGTCATTCTACAGGTAGATTTCTCAGCCAAGGACTGCACTTCTCCCCCCCTAGTGGCCCATGAATTTTTCTCTGGAAAAGCCTGGGTGTCATATGGCTTTCCTGCTCAGACAGGGTGGGGCCACCTGTCAGACCCGTCACCTGGTGGAGCTTGAGAGGAATCACAACCAGCAGTTCATTCAACCGCTGCTGCTTCTCGCGTTGATAAGCCTCCAGGGCCTCCTCTGCCATGTTCAGATTAGTTGCCACAATCTTTACCTGTGGAAAGCCCCATGTGTGAGATGTTGAAAAGATTCACTGAATATATACCCGAGGTTGTAAATGAAGCCTTTCTGGGAGGAAGCAAAAGCATGAGCTGGATCTGCTTTGTTGGGCTGTGATTAAACGGACGATCCCAGTCTGCAGCCCAGCAACATATGTTATTCTCTTCCTGCTACGTCATGATCCACACCACTTTTTCAATTGTTCCAGTGACCCCAGAGTTGTATAGGTTTTGTTAATGACAACTCAGAAGACTTGTCCCCATCTCCCTTTTGTTTTCTGCAGTAAAAGCATCTCTCAGCCTGGAATGTCTTTGTCAGGATGGTTCAAATCCCATTTGGTCATAATGATGTCAATAAACTAGAGAAAAAAGCCCTTTAAAGTAATGAAACTACTAACTACAGTATTTCTAAAGCACATGCTTCATCTCCTAAAATACTTGTAAGTTTTCCAAATCATTTCCTTTTTCAAGAGGAGAAGAAATCTATCAAAAATATTTCTGAATATGAGTCAAGTGATGCTGCTCTAGGAAAGAGTACCTAAGAGGGAAACTGAGCAGATACAGCAGAAAACTCAATATAATTGTACCAGAAGTTTAGCTTAGTGGCCTCCCACATGGAATGCATACACCCCAGAGTGTCAAAGTGATTTACTGGGGTCTGGAAAGGAGTTTCAATTTCTATTTATTTTTATCTTATTCTTTTTAATTTCTGTTTTTGCAAATGTTTCATAATACATAAAATATATTAGTACAATAGTTCATGTATATAATTTATAAATAAATATACATTTATTGTGGGAATATGTGCTCCACAATTTTTTTACTTATAGAAGTATGTAATCAAAAAAGTTTGGAGGCCAATGATTTAGATAAAGAAAGTCCCAGTCATTGAAAGAGCAATGGCCCCTCAACCACAACTGTAAATGGATATAACATGGGAAATGTCTGTTCTCTTACAAGAAGTCCTAACTCATGCCATTGCTATGAATAGCAATATTATAGCTGCAAGGAGGTGTAGCTTGTTGGGAGAGGATAAATAGACCTGAGAAGGGCAGACCAACATACTTTTTTGGACAATGTATCATATTCCTTTCTGAGATTATCGATCATTTTCTTTTCTTCAACTAAGGCCTCTTCAATGTCCAGCCTTTTCTCTCGAAGTTGAAGGGCCAGTTCAAAGAGACCCATATCACAATCTGAAAAGACAGTCAATAAAGCAGCCCCATTTATTAGGGAATGTAGTAATACAATAAGTGTGGACTTTGGAGCTTCAGAATTATTAATGTCCATCTACTCCAGCAAGGTTCCATCATACTTAGGGCTCCAGGTAGAAATTATTCTGGGTAGAAATTATTAATGGTATTAATAATCATGATAGTGGTTATGATACTAGTATTGATGTTCTGAGCAATGCTCTGAGCCAGGCTTGGTGCTGCATCCTTTATGTACCTTATCTCATTCAAGGCTCACAGGCCCTGCAAGGTAGAGACTATTGTTCCCATTTTATAGGTCACGACCACCCGACCACCATAAGTCTCAGAGAGGTCACACAGCTGATATGTGACAGAATGGGATTCAAGTACAGTATCTCTGTATTAATTTCCACTATATCACACTGACAGCCACATTTTTCCACTGAGTAATTGATAAAGAATGTGAAAATATAATGGATCACTACAATGGAATTTAGGAACCATAGCTCCATCCCAGGTTCTACCACTAAACTAACTGTGAGCCTTTGTTCAAGCCGTTTAATCCTGCTATAAAATAACAAGTTGCACTACAAGATTTTCTAGCTTTCTTCCACTCATAAATATGATTTTAAGGAGATTCTTATTTTCAAAATCAAAACAAGATTTAAACTTTATGTGACTTTAAAATTTGATTTATAATTCATATGAAATACCTAGGAAAATAATTTCAGATCAAGAAGAAATAGTTTTCCTACTGAACCATTCATGTATTGAGCCTGTAAGAATATTGGTCTGGACTATAAGAATATTGGACTGTAAGAATATTTCAGACTGGTTTCACCAGTGAAAATAGTGAATATAAATTGCCAAGCATCTCCAGGAAACGTAAAAATTGCCCTTATAAAACAGGTTTGAAATATGAAAACTGAATGGTTTGGCAAAAAGGAAGAGCTTTATAAAAATATACTTATATATATATTTTTATATATATACACACATATATAAATCTTCTGTTTCTCTATAAAATGAAACTTTCTGCATAATTTATGACTCTGAATCAACTAGAGATTGTCTGCAGATTATTTAATTGGGTACTCATAAATAGCTGCCTCAAGAAACAGAAAATTAATTGTCCAGAGAGCCCCAAAGAGTATTCATTAGACTATACTTCATACATATCAAGCCACCCTTTCCTTAAATATCATTATGAGACAATCGAGAAACCAAAAAAAGGGGATTTTTGGTATTATCAATCCATAGTCACACGTAACAGAGAATGCATGGTTTTATCCCACTTACTTGTTGGGCAGATAGAATCATCAAAAACCTCATCTTCAGATCCAGACTCATCCTCATCACTCTCCAAGCTGGATTCTTCTTCACTTGATTCACTTTCTTCATCTTCATCTAAGGAGAGAGAGGGAAACATTGTTAATAAGCAGAGAAGTTCCTGTGTTAAGACTTTAAAAATAAATCATTTTTCAATGAGTTAGCTACTAGGGAAACAACAGGTAAATAAGGAAATTATTCAGTATTTTTAGAAGAATTTTAAATCGTTATGGATACAGAGACCACAAACTCAAATGCCTGCAGAAGGTTGTGCAATTAATTTCAATGCATTGAGTCAGAGAGGGTTGAGATCAAGCTGCCAAGCTGCTTATGCTGTGACCCACCTAACACACACTTGGTTATATAGTCCACAATTCCTAAATCACAGTGCTCTGAAAACAGAGAAGATTTTCATAACTTCTCTGAACCGAAGTAATACCATTTATAATCTTCACTTAACCTACTTAGTGTGAATATTCATGTCTTGCTGCAGAAGTATTACGATGTTTGATTTAGAGATTCTGTACCAAACCCTGCTGGGGGTGTTAATTGACAAAGACTCTCGCCTTTAACCAAACTTGAGTCAGACTCCTCTGAGTCCTCTGACTAGTCCTTGACCTTGAACTAAATGGGCTCTGTCCTGGGCCCATTTAGTTCAGTTTTAGCAAGAGTCCTGCTGAGTAATTCCCCACCCTTGATAGCTGGTCAAATTCCTTATTCCCTACCCTCAATATCTTATCACTCTGGCCTGCCTTCAACAGAAACCCTGTTAGGTCAGTTTAGTAAAGAATTACCCTACCTCTTAGTAATTTTCTATCAACTAACCCTGACCGTGCTCCTTGGCTATAAATCTCTGCTTGCCTTGTATTCAGAGTTGAGCTGATCTCTCCCCTACTACAAAATCCCATTATAGTGATCCCCCTGAATAAAGTCTGCCTTATTCTTAACAAGTGTCATGAATAATTTTTTTCCTTTAACAATGTCATATTTAATATCTTTTATAAAATTTTTTGAATACTAAAATACATCTGCTCCCAAGAGTTTTGGATAAGGAATTGTAGACCTCCCCTACTCAACTCTAACCCCATTTTCTTTTAAAACACCTTGAGCCCATGTGTGAACAATTGGCAATTTCTATTATATGGAACATCAAAAAATAGAGATAAGAAGTGGACCTTATACTCACTAGAAGATTTGTTAAATTAAAATGTCTCAGGACTTCCCTGGTGGCACAGTGGTTAAGAATCCACCTGCCAATTCAGGGGACATGGGTTCAAGCCCTGGTCCAGGATGCTCCCACATGCCTCAGAGCAACTAAGCCTGTGCGCCGCAACTACTGAGACTGCACTGTAGAGCCCGCGAGCCACAACTACTGAAGCCCGCATGCCTAGAGCCTGTGCTCCACAACCAGAGAAGCCACCGCAATTAGAAACCCACACACTGCAACAAAGAGTAGCCCCCGCTCACCACAACTAGAGAAAGCCTGCACCCAGCCACAAAGACCCAATACAGCCAAAAATAAATTAATTAAAAAAATTTAAATGTCTCTTAAAATAACTACAAGTGATCTGTACCACCTTATGAAATAAATCAGCAAAGTTTAAAATTAGGCTTTAAAATTCTTACATAGATTTCTGTTTTCAGGAAAATGAAACAGATCTACTTCCCCTATTCCTCCCACTAAATACAGCCCAAACCCCTGGACATTATATGTAAAACAAACACAAGAAGACTCTGAGAAGTGGAAAGAAGGCAGCAGACCTACTAATGCACTTCGAACCATGAGGAACAACACTGTGGTGAGTTCCTTGGGCCTTTATTTTTGCCCTGTATCTCAGAGGTGGAGAAGACTAAGCAACCTGAAACACCAACAGGTGCAGATAAAGAAAGGCCCAACCAGAACCTGCTCTCTCTAGCCAAATGACCTCACCAAGCTGTCAGTAGAGATTCTGTGGGGAGCTGGGACTCCCATATGCACACAACAATAGTAAGGAGATCTCCCTTCTCTTGGGTGGAAAAAGGCTGAGTACCTCCACCTGGCAGTAAGGAGGATGCACCCACTCCTTCCTCTGGCAGAACAGTGTTAGAAAAAGCCAAGTAAACCAGAAGATTTAAATAAGATACAGAATCTCATACATAATATGAACGTTTCCAGCTCTCAACTGAAAGTCATGCATCATACCAAGAGCCAAGAATATCTCCAACTGAATGAGAAAAGACAACCAATAAATGTTAACACTAAGATGACAGAAATGTTAGAATTATCTGACAAAGTAGTTTAAACAGGCAAGATAAAAATGCTTCAGTGAGCAATTATGAACACACTTGAAGCAAATGAAAGAATACAATGCCTCAAAGAAATAGTCTCAGCCTATTTGTTTATTTATATAAAGAAGAACTAAATGGAAATTTTAGAACTGAAAAATACAATAATTAGAATAGAAACTAATGGATGGGTTCAACAGCAGAATGGAGGGGACAGAGAAATGAATCAGTGAACTTGAAGATAGAACAGTAGAAAGTAGCCAATTTGAACAACAGAGAGAAAACAAACTGGAAAAACAAACAGAACCCAAACCCCAGAGCCTCAGGGACCTATGGGACCATAATGAAAGGTCTAACATTCATGCCATCAAAGTCACATGAAGGAGTGAGGAAAAGAGGGGGTCTTTAAAAGGACTTGAAGAAATAATGGCTGAAAACTTCTTAAATTTGGCAAAGGACATAAACCTACGGATAAGTTGAATGAATTCCAAAGAGGATAAATCCAAAAAAAATCTACACTAAGACTAATCACAGTCAAACTTCTGAAAACTAAAGAGAAAAAAATCTTGAAGGCAAACAGAGAAAAGGGGATAAGCAATTTGAATATCAGAGGGTTTCTCATCAGAAACTATGGAGATCAGAAGGAATTGGCACAATATTTTTCAAATGCTGAAAGAAAAGAAATGCCAACCTACAATCCTATACCCAGTGAAAATGTCTTTCAGAAAAAGAGGAGAAATCAAGACATACTCAGATTATAGGAAAATTTTTAAAATTGCCACTAGTATACCTGCCCTAAAAGAATGGATAAAAGAAATTCTTTACACAGAAGGGAAATTATTTTTTAAAACAGGAAACTTGGAGCAGAAACATGGATAAATACAATAGGCTTTCCTCCTCCAAGTTTAAATTATGTTTGATAATTGAAGCAAAAATTATAACATTGTCTGATATGGTTCTAGATGTATGTAGAGAAAATATTTAGGACAGCCATATTATAAATAGGGAAGATAAAGAGATGTAAAGGTAGATGAGGATTCTATACTTGACTTAAACTGGTAAAATGATGACACTGGTGGACTGGGATAAATTATGTATATATAATGTATCAATAATATATAGAGCAACCACTAAAAAAAGTATACAAAGATACATTAAAAAGTGCTAGAGAAAATTAAAATGGAATTAAAAAAAATGTTCAAGTAACCCACAGGAAGGTAGGAAAAAGAACAAAGACAGAAAACAGAGAATAAGAACAAATAAAAAATAAAATGGCAGACTTAAGCCCTAATATAGCAAATGTAAGTGGTTCAATATACCAATTAGAAGACAGAGTGGATGAAAAACATTATTTGACCAAACGCTGTCTATCAGAAATTCATTTCTAATATAATTATATAGTCAAGTTGAAATTAAAAGTAGGGGAAAGGTATATTATGCAACTATTAATCAAAGCAAAGCAGGACTGGCTATACTAATATAAGATAAATAGACTTCAGAGCAAAGAAAATTACTCAAGACAGAAAAAGACCATATATAATGATAAAAGTGTCAATCCATCAAGAAGACATAGCAATATTAAATGTGTATTCATAAAATAACAGAGCTGCAAAATATGTGAAGCAAAAACTGACAAAAATGAAAGGAGAAATAGACAAATCCATGATTATATTTGGAGACTGCAACACCCCCTCTCTCAACATTTGATGCAAAAACTATACAGAAAATCAGCAAGGATATAGAAGACCTGAACAGTATCATCAATCAATAGAATCTAACTAACAGTAATAAAACACTTCACACAAAACAGCACAATATACATTCTTTGCAAGTGCCCACAGAACATACACCAAGATTGACCATACGTCAGACCATAAAACAAATCTCAACAAATATAAAAGAATTGAAATCATACAAAGTGTGTTCTCTGACCACAATGGAATCAAACTAGAACTCAATAACAGAAAGATAACAGGAAAATCTCAAAACACTTGGACCTACACAACACACTTGTATATAACCGATGGGACCCAGAAGTCACAATGTAAATTTTAAAACTACATTGACCTGAATGGAAATGAAAATGCACTTGAAAATTTGTGGAATACAGCTAAAGCAGTGCTGAGAGAGAAATTATAGTACTAATCTAGAAAAGAGGAAAAATTCTCAAGTCAATGATTTAAGCTTCCACCTCAAAACCTAAAAACAGGAGTACAAAATAAACCCAAAGCAAGCTGAAGGAAGCTAATAGTAAAGATAATAACAGAAATCAATAAAATTGAAAGCAGAAAAATAATAGAGAAAATCACTTATACAAAGAGCTGATTTGTTCTCAAAAAGATCGATTGAATTGACAAACCTCTAGCAAGACTGAAAAAAAAAGTAGGAAGATAAGAAACAACTTACCAATATCGTGAATGCAACAGGTGATATTACTACAGACCCTGCAGATATTAAAAGGATAACAAGGAAATACAATGAACATCTCTATGCACATAAATTTGCTAACTTAGGTGAAACAGACCAATTCCACAAAAAATACAAATTATCATAACTCACTCAATATAAAATAGATAATTTGAATAGTTCTGTAACTATTAAGAACATTGAAATTCTAATTGTAAAACTACCTTGAAGAAATCCATTGGCCCAAGTAGTTTCACTGGAGAACTTTACCAAACATTTATAAAGAATTGCCATAAATTCTTTACAATATCTTCCAGAAAAATCAAAAAGGAGAGAAGACTTCCCAATTCACATTTTGAAGCTACTGTTCTCCTGATACTAAAACCAAATAAATATAGTATAAAAACAGTACAATGATCCTCATGAATATAGACATAAAATTTCTTAACAAAATATTAGCAAGTAGAATTCAGCAATATATAAAAAGAATTTTACATCACACCAAGGGAGATTTATTTCAGAAATGCTAGTCTGATCTGGTAATCAGTAATCAGCCAATATAATCCACCATCTTAACGGGCTAAAGAAAAAAAAAAAATCACATAACTGTCAATGCAGTAAAGCATCTGATAAAATTCAACACCCATTCATGATAAAAATTCATGAAAAATAGGAACAGAGGGGAACTTCCTGAATTTGATAAAGACTATCTATGAAACACTTACAGGTGTTTCTTAATGGTACAGGTAGCATACTTAATGTTGAAAGATTGAATGCTTTCCCCCTAAAATTGGACTAAGGCAAGGATATCAGCCCTGAGCACTCTATTTCAAGATAGTAATGGATGTTCTAACCAGTGCAATAAGGCAATAAAAGGTAATTGGCATACCGACCAGAAATAAATAAAACTGCCCTTTTTACAGACAGAAATTCCCAAGGAATCAATCAAAAACCCCTAAAACTAATAAGCGAGGTTATAAGATATAAACATCTAAAAAGCAATTATATTTCTATATACTAGTATGAATATGTGGACACCAAGATTAAAAGTAAAATACCTTTTAAAATTACTCAAAAAAAGGGAAATGCTTTGGTGTAAATCTAACAAAACATGAACTTGAATTGTATGTTGAAAACACAATGCTGATGACAAATCAAAGCTTTACATAAATACATACTATGTTAATGCATTGGAAGACTCAACACAGTAAAGATGCAAATTCTCCCCAGATTGATATGGAAGTTTAACACAATTGCTATCAAAATTCCAACAAGATCTTTTGTAGGTTGAGAAAAAAAATTCTAAAATATGGAACTATGTGGGAGCTGGAATAGCTAAAACAATTTTGAAAAAGAAGAATAAACTGGGAGAAATTAGTCTACCTGATTTCAGAACTCAATAGCTACTATAATCAAGACTATAGTATTGGTGGAGAGATAGACACATACATCAATAGAAGAGACCAGAAAACCCAGATATAGAACCACACAAATAGGCCCAAATTATTTTTGACAAAGATCAAAAGCAATTCAATGGAAGAGAGACAGCCTTTTCAACAAATGGTGCTAGAACAATTGGAGATTCCTAGGAGAAAAAAAAAAACCTTGACCAAAGTCTCACATCTTATACAAAAATTAACTCCAAATGGATCACGGACTTAAATGTAAAATGTAAAATGAGAAAACTTAGAAAAAAAGAGAAAATCTTTGGGACCTAGGGCTAGGCAAATAGTTCTCAGACTTGACACCATAACAAGATCCAAAAAGGGAAAAACTCAAGATATACAAACAGCTCATACAACTCAACAATAACAAATAACCCAATCAAAAAATGGGCAGAAGACCTAAATAGACATTTCTCCAAAGAAGAAATACAAACGGCCAATAGGCACATGAAAAGATGCTCAACATCACTAATTATTAGAGAAATGCAAATCAAAACTACAATGAGGTATCACCTCATACCAGTCAGAATAGCCATCATTAAATAACAAATGCTGGAGAGGGTGTGGAGAGAAGGGAACTCTCCTACACTCTTGGTGGGAATGTAAGTTGGTACAGCCACTATGAGAATAGTATGGAGGTTCCTCAGAAAATTAAAAATAGAATTACCATATGATTTGGCAATCCCACTGCTGGGCATATATTCAGATAAAACTCTAATCCAGAAAGATACATGCACCCCTATGTTCATAGCAGCACTATTCACAACAGCCAAGACATGGAAACAACCTAAATGTCCATCAACAGATAAATGGAATAAGGAGATGTGGTACATATATACAATGGAATACTACTCAGCCATAAAAAAGAACAAAATAATGCCATCTGCAGCAACATGGATGCAACTAGAGATGATCATACTAAGTGAACTCAGAAAGAGAAAGACAAATACCATATGCTATCACTTGCATGTGGAATCATACCATATGCTATCACTTGCATGTGGAATCTAAAATATGACACAAATGAACCTACCTACGAAACAGAAACAGACTCACAGACATAGAGAACAGACTTGTAGTTGCCAAAAGGGAGGGGTTTGGGGGCAAGATGGAGTGGGAGGTTGGGGTTAGCAGATGTAAGCTATTATATATGCAACGGATAAAAAACAAGGTCCTACTGTATAGCACAAGGAATGATATTCAGTATCCTATGATAAACCACAATGGAAAAGAATATAAAAAAAGTGTATATATGTATATAACTGAGTCACTTTGCTGTACAGCAGAAATTAACACAACATTGTAAATCAATTATACTTCAATTTAAAAGAAGAAAAATATTTTTAAGGGAAAAATTGACAAATTGGACATGGACAAAATTCAAAACTATTACTCTGCAAACTCTGTTAAAGGAATGAAAAGACAAGCTATAGACCAGGAGAAAATATTTGCAAACCACATATCTGACAAAGGACTAGTAGGTGTAATATGTAAAGAACTCTCAAAACTCAACAGTACCAAAGCAAACAATCCTATTCAAACATGGGCAAAAGACATGAAGAGACATTTTACCAAAGATATACAGGTGGCAAATAAACATATGAAAAGATGTGCTTGTTAAATGAAACTATCCTATGATATCTTATACCAGATACACACACACAAACACACAATCCAGATGGTTAGAGACCTAAAGGTTTATATCCTCTCCTCTGTAACCCCATAGTGCCTCTACATTGTCTATGTTGTAGTGAAATAAAAGGGTGTACTATGTCCCTTAGTTACTTCTCTATTTCATGCTAATGAGAAAAAAATAGGATCATACGTAAAAAGAAATACAAACCAGCATCTCCTTCAACCTCCTTTTTCTTCACCCGCTTAATCCTCTTCTTTAGTACCTTCATGAGAAAGTTAGCAAATTTATTGTTTTCTCCAAGGGCTGCTTGGAAACCAGCATAGAGTGCCTTTTCTTGGTCCTGGACCTTGGCGACTTCATTCTTTTTCTCTTCCATCTCTTTAAGAGTTTCATTTATTTTCCACTAAACGAACAAAAAACAAGAACAAATGATAAATAAAATATTTCTGATAAACCAGATTCAGAGAACAATGTACATTACAATGTAAGGTTACAGCCTACAAACATTTTTTAAGCTTCTTAATAGAAGTTTACATTTCTGATGTTTCTGAATGCAGAGTCATTCATTTACTTGATTAAAATTTTATAATTCTTTTGTAAAAATCAGTTAAGTTCAGAATCAGATAAGATCGATTCTTTGACGTTTAACTTCCTCAAGAAATTAAATTAAGTAAATTGAAATTTTTACTGATATGTGGATATCAGCTAGTATTTTTCCATGTATGGTCTCAAAAAAGTTTTTTTTCATATCAATACAAGATAACTAAAACAAAAAGTCACATCCGCTCTTAGTGAAGCTGATATACCTAAAAACTGATGTCACTACTGAGTATGTATTATCTAATACAATCCTTCTTCTTTTAAGACAAAGATAGATGGTCTAATTAATCTCTTTAAATTTAACATATATGTAACAAATAAACTTAATTTCCTGTGCTATTCAATTATTTATTACTCTGAAACTAGCTATAATATTTAAGAAATTTACCAACTTCTTTTCCAAGTATGTTCATTCATAAGGATAATATATAATCAAAACTCAACTTCACATGATAGCTACTGACAACAAAAACAGACTTTTAACTTTGAAATCCATAGGTAAACTAAACATAAGGGTCACTTTTGAAAAATTTATTCTCCTACCTTACAAAATATCAGATCAAATTCATTAAAAAGTATGATTCACTTCTCCCTGAGCACGGCTACCAAAAACAGAGAGCAAACAGGAATAACGGGGAAAAGGAGGAGGAAGAGAAGACAAGAAAGAGATGTGGAGTAGAACAAGGGGGGAAATTAAGTTGAGAAGAAGAAAGAAAAGAAGAATCAAGTCCCCTCCATAACTAAGGCTGTAGCCAGCTAGCACTCTTCTGCCCATTCATACTTGCATATCCTGTTCCTCTTTGTCTAATGAATTAACACGCTCTTGAAGTATGTTCTCCTGTTTCTCAAAATTCTTCAGGAGAAGCATTTCTTGAAATAATGTGACATGGTGCAGGTCAGATAATTTCATCTGAGTATCTAGTTTCAGTTTCTGATGTCTCAGGAGACGGAGTTCTGCATCAAAAGTGACAATCAGTTCTTTGATCTGAGGTGGAAAAAGATTTGAGGGTATGTTAGAAGTTTAAAACAGGTACATGCATTTTTAAAACTATCCAACAGGGCTTCCCTGGTGGCGCAGTGGTTGAGAGTCCGCCTGCCGATGCAGGGGACACGGGTTCGTGCCCCGGTCCAGGAGGATCCCACATGCCGTGGAGCAGCTGGGCCCCTGAGCCATGGCCGCTGAGCCTGTGCATCTGGAGCCTGCGCTCTGCAGCGGGAGAGGCTACAACAGTGAGAGGCCCGTGTACTGAAAGCAAAAACAAAAACTATCCAACAATACTGATTTGTTTCGGTAAAAGCATTTTCTTATTATGCCCTTATTATGGATGGAGAATTACAAGGGTGGGTGGGTAGGGCACACGGGTGTGTATACAGTCTCATAATTTAATTTATGTACATTTAATATCATTGATGAACTGGTTTATTAAGTGGTAGGAATTCTGTAACTGCAGTCCTTCGAGCTGTTTCTTCACCATTGATTAAGCCATTGATCAAGAATGTCCTTCTTGCTGGTTTAAATCGGAGACTGTGAGCTCTTTGTGGGTAGTGTTGTGTCTGTCTCCACTCTATCCCCATGGTATCTCTACACTGCCCTTCACACAGTAAGCACTAAAAAAAATATTTTCCTCACCTTCTTATTTTGAAAATTTTCAAATCTACAGAACAGTAAATATTTTTAAATAGATAAATATAATTGTGGAGCCACAAGAAACCTGTTCAATCTTCTTGGTTTATTTACAGATGAAGAAATTGAGACTAAAAGTGACTTCCCTGAGATCAAATTTGTTACAGAGCTTGGATAAGAACCCAAATATCGGGCTTCCCTGGTGGCGCAGTGGTTGAGAATCTGCCGGCCAATGCAGGGAACACGGGTTCGAGCCCTGGTCTGGGAAGATCCCACATGCCGCGGAGCAACTAGGCCAGTGAGCCACAACTACTGAGCCTGCGTGTCTGGAGCCTGTGCTCTGCAACAAGAGAGGCCGCGATAGTGAGAGGTCAGCGCACCGCGATGAAGAGTGGCCCCCGCTTGCCGCAACTAGAGAAAGCCCTTGCACAGAAACGAAGACCCAACACAGACAAAAATTAAAATTAATTAATTAATTTTAAAAAAAAAAGAACCCAAATATCTCATGTCCTGGTCTAGACTTTATTCCACTGTGATTTCAAATGATTTTAAATCCTCAGTTTTACTTTGATTTTGACACAGTGTCTCCCTTGCCCCATCCCAAAGGAGATGAAGAGATCAACAGAGAGCCCAAAGGGCTGATTCTCCCAATGAAACTAGTACAACAGGAAAAAGACAAACCATTCCATGTTTTTCATTAGGCTGTACTTGAATGGGGAGCCTCGACTATCAAATGCCTATAATGAGTGAGGGCTCAGCCTGGGGCTGAGAAAGAGGAAGATATCTGTGGGTTTGGGTCTGTGAAACTGCTGGAGAATTTCAGAGAGCTAAAAAACAAAAACAAAAAACCCCAACAGGGCTTCCCTGGTGGCGCAGTGGTTGCGCGTCTGCCTGCCGATGCAGGGGAACCGGGTTCGCGCCCCGGTCTGGGAGGATCCCATATGCCGCGGAGCGGCTGGGCCCGTGAGCCATGGCCGCTGAGCCTGCGCATCCGGAGCCTGTGCTCTGCAACGGGAGAGGCCCCATCAGAGGGAGGCCCACATACCACAAAAAAAAAAAAAAAAAAAAAAAACCCCAACAAACCAAGGAGAAAAAAAATTAAACTTTTAATGTATGACTGTAGACTAAGTGGGTTCCACTTTAATGCTTGTTCAACAAATTTGAATTATTTTTAAATTTCTTTGGAGGAAGCACTATGTTTTCTTCAGTGCAACACCATTCTGCAACTATACCACATAGGTATCCAAGGTTGTAAGGGTTATGCTTGTTTTATTCTCACTACCCCTCATAGCCTGTAAGCTTTATAGGATAGAGAATATGTATGACTTGACAATTGTTTCATCCCTACTACCTAGCTAGCACTGTTTCTGCACATAGGATGTCCAATAAACATTTGTTAAATTAATAGTTAAAATTAAATCAATCAAAACTTTTTACTGAATATCTACTATATGTCTGGCATTGTCCTAGACACTTCAGGGGAATTCGAGAATTGTATAATCTAATGAAACAGAGACTAAAAAAAAATAGAAAAAAAATCAATGAAACTAAAACTGGTTTGATAAACCTTTATCCAAACTCACAAGAAAAAAAGGGAGAGGGCCCAAACGAATAAAATCAGAAATGAAAAAGGGAAGTTAAAACTGACACCACAGAAATACAAAAGGTCATAGGAGACTACTACTAACAGCTATATAACAACAAAATGGACAACCTAGAAGAAATGGACAAATTCTTAGAAATGTAGAATCTCCCAAAACGAAACCAGGAAGAAATAGAAAATATGAACAGACCAATTACCAGTACTGAAATTGAATCAGTGATTTAAAAAACTCCCAACAAACAAAAGTCCAGGACCAGAGAGCTTCACAGATGAATTCTACCAAACATTTAGAGAAGTCTTAACAGTTATCCTTCTAAAACTATTCCAAAAAAATTGCAGAGGAAGGAACACTTCCAAACTCATTCTATGAGTCCAGTATCACCCTGATACCAAAACCAGGCAAAGATATCACACAAAAAAGAACATTACAGACCAATGTCACTGATGAACATACATGCAAAAGTCCTTAACAAAATATTAGCAAACTAATTCCAACAATACATTAAATAATCATACAGTATGATCAAGTGGGATTTTTTCCAAGGATGCAAGGATAATTCACTATCCACAAATCAATGTGATACACCACATTAACAAATTGAAAAATAAAAAACATATGATTATCTCAATAGATGCAGAAAAACTTTTGACAAAATTCAACATCCATTTACGATAAAAACTCTCCAGAAAGTGAGCATAGAGGGAACATACCTCAACATAATAAAGGCCATATATGACAAACCCATAGCTAACACATTATTGACTGGGGGATTCTTGCAGAAACTAATGCCTGTGGCCATAATATGCCTCTGGTCAAAAATGTGTTAAAGGTGAAAAGCTAAAAGCATTTCCTCTAAGATCAGGAAGAGGACAAGGATGCCCACTCTTGCCACTTTTATTCAACATAGTATTGGAAGTCCTACCCACAGCAATCAGACAAGAAAAAGAAATAAAAGGAATCCAAATTGGAAAAGCAGCAGCAAAACTGTCCTTGTTTGCAGATGACATGATACTATGCATAGAAAATCCTAAAGACACCACCAGAAAACTACTAGAGCTCATCAATGAATTTAGTAAAGTTGCAGGATACAAAATTAATATACAGAAATCTGTTTCATTTCTATACACTAACAAGGAACTAGCAGAAAGAGAAATTAAGGAAACAATCCCATTTACCATCACATCAAAAAGAATAAAATACCTAGAAATAAATCTACCTAGGGAGGTAAAAGACCTATACTCGGAAAACTATAAGAAACTGATAAAAGAAATTGAAGATCACACAAACAGATGGCAAGATATACTGTGTTCTTGGATTGGAAGAATCAATATTGTTAAAATTACCATACTACCCAAGGCAATCTATAGATTCAATGCAATCCTTATCAAAATACCAATAGCATTTTTTATAGAACTAGAACAAAGAAATTTTTGTGTGAAAACACAAAAGACCTCAAATAGCCAAAATAATCTCAAGTAAGAAAAACGGAGCTGGAGGAATTATGCTCCTTGACTTCAAGACCATACTACAAAGCTACAATGATCAAAACAGTATGATACTGGCACAAAAACAGACACATCAATCAGTGAAACAGAATAGAGAGCCCAGAAATAAACTCATGCACCTATGGTCAATTAATCTATGACACAGGAGGCAAAAATATACAATGGAGAAAAGACAGCCCCTTCAATAAGTGATTCTGGGAAAACAGGACAGCTACATGTAAAAGAATAAACTTAGAACATCCTCTAATGCCATACACAAAAATAAACTCAAAGTGGATTAAAGACCTAAATGTAAGGCTGAGAAACCATAAAATTCCTGGAGGAAAACATAAGCAGAACATTCGTTGACATAAATCGTAGCAATATTTTTTTGGATCTGTCTCCTAAAGCAAACAAAAGCAAAAATAAACAAATGGGACCTAATTAAACTTAAAAGCTTTCAGACAGCAAAGGGAACCATCAACAAAATGAAAAGACAATCTACTGATGGGAGAAAATATTGGCAAGTGATATGACTGACAAGGGGTTAATATCCAACATATATAAACAGCTCATACAATTCAACATCAAAAAACAAACAAACAAAGAATCTGATTAAAAAATGGGCAGAAGACCTGAATAGACATTTTTCCAAAGAAGAAACGCAGGTGGCCAAAAGGAACATGAAAAGATGCTCAACATAGCCAATCATTATGGAAATGCAAATCAAAACCACAATGAGATAATCACCTCACACCTGTCAGAATGGCTATCATTAAAACACACACACACACACACACACACACACACACACACACATACACACACACACACACAAATAACAAATTTTGGCGAGAAGAGAATGTGGAGAAAAGGGAACACTCACACACTGTTTTTGGGAACGTAAATTGGTGTAGCCCTGTGGAAAACAGTAGGGAGGTTTCTCAAAAAACTAAAAATAGAACTACCTTATGACCCAGCAATTCCACTCCTGGGTATATATCCAAAAAAACCAAAAACACTAATTCAAAAAGATATGTGCACCCCAATGTTCATAGCAGCGTTATTTACAAGATATTGCGAAGATATGGAAGCAACCTAGGTGTCCATCAACAGATGAATGGAAAAACATGTGGTACATATATACAATGGAATATTACTCAGCCATAAAAAAGAATGAAAATTTGCCATTTGCAACAACATGGATGGACCTGGGGGATATTCTGGGTAGTGAAATAAGTCACCCAGGTTAAGACAAATATTATATGTTAGCAGTTATATGTGGAATCTAAAAAAAATAAAACTAGTGAATATAACAAAAAAGAAACAGACTCACAGGTATAGAGAACAAACTAGTGGTTACCAGTGGGGAGAGGGAAGGAGGGAGGAACAATATAAGGGTAGGGGGTTAACAGGTACAAACTATTATGTATAAAATAAGCTGCAATGAACTAACACACCATTGTAAAGCAATTATACTCCAATAAAGATGTTAAAAAAAATAAGCTACAATGATATATTGTACAACACAGCATATTTTATAATAACTACAAATGGAGTATAACCTTTAAAAATTGTAGATCACTATATTATACATGTGTAACATGTAATATTGTACATCAACTATACTTCAATTAAAAATTGTATAATTTGTAAGACAAAACTAACACATATAAAACAGCAAGAAAAATAAGTACAAAACCTAAGGTGCTGATTATAAGTGCAAATGGAGTTTAGAAGAAAGGAGAGTATGTAGTGTGGGCAGAAGATTCTGGAGAGGGTTTGGACGTGAGCTGAGTTTTGAATGATGACAACTTTGGAAGAAGTCATTGTAGGTAGAAGGAAATAGCAAAGAAAAAAGCACAGATATGAAGCTTAGAAGTGGGGTGGTAAGTGGGGAGAAACAGGAAGAGTGAGAAAACAGCACTGGAAGAAGTAGAGATAATGGGTGAAGAATAAGGTTCGGGAGTAATAGGTGCTGCTTTCAGACACACTGAGGAAGGGGACCCTATACAGCTGGCAGGAGGGAACTTCCATCCAGGAAAGGACCTTTTCCTTCCATATTCAGAGCACCTCCTGCACACAACTGGCCCCAGCCTGGTCCTGATTTTCCTACAAATAAAAATATTTGCCATTCCAGCTCCAGAACAATTCTGAAGCTAGTCATTACCATGAACACTCTCACTAATGGGGCAAATCACACATTAGAGAAAGAGCAGGGGGTGAAAAGCAGAGGGTGCCCCATTTTCACCAGAAGGTTTTTAGTTATGCTCCATCCGTCATCTGAAGGCTGCTCCATCACTTCTCCTTTACCATGACCTTAGTTAGATACCAATTAACATGGATTGGCCCTTAATGCTTAGCTTTCCAAAAAGAAAAAAGTTGAAAAGCTCCAAAGTTCTGGGCAGAGCACAATGATTTTCAGAAGACCAGGGATGGGGAGAAAGCCAAGCCATCAGTGAGCTGTGGGCTGGTCAGGGTTTGGGGAAGATTAATGTAGAGAAATTAAAAATAATTTTAATTATTTTTAATTAAATTATAATTTAATTTTAATTATCCTGTTCTTCTCTCTTTCAGCTTTAAATAAGCAGTCTCATTTCTTACCCTGTTGATCAAATACTGTTGCATGTACACGTGTTTAACCTCATCCCTCTTCATAATCTCCAGCTCCACTTCAGTTGGATCTGTTCTTTCAAATTCCATGAACTTTGGAATATCTAGATTGAATACTGATGCTTTTGATGATCTAGACAATGAATCACGTGTCGTCAAATCCCCATCCTTTCCAGAAAAGAGTCTGAAGACGCTTCCAGCTGAGCCTGCAGACGCTGCCTCTTCCACCTGAGGGGCCGTTTCAGCCTGATTTTTCATCTGCTGCCGCTTAAAAGCTAGGAGGGTTTCCTCATCATACTGAAATCTCTTTTCTGGAACTTCTTCTGGGTATATCTGAGGGATCTGGGGAATGGGGATGTGCTTGGATACGTGAAGAGTCGACTGAATGTTCTTCAGTTCTTGCACCAGGCACTGTATTTCCTCGATGACAGCCACTTTAAGGTCTCGAAGAGAGACAATGCACTTGTTCATGTGCATTTTCTTTGCATAGGCCTGATAAAAAGAATAGGAAGAAAGCAAAATGACAACCTGCTCACAAAGGGCAGCTTGAAATATAATTTGCTTTTGTCCCTTGACTGGAATGCCTAGCAAAAATTCAAGATAAAAATTTACCTGATCATTCCTGTTCACTACTAAGTTATTTTCTCTAGTTTTTAGGCTTTTCCCCATTTCACCTCTCCATAAGGGGAAGACAGTCTGGATGTGACCCCTGGTGTCCCCCAGCTGGCTTGCAGGGCTGAGTTCCCCCATCCTCCTTCCATCACTCAATGGAAGTCCTTCCTGAGACCTGGACTCAGCCAGATCCCAGGGAGGGGAAGGCCATTCTTTGGTCAGGAACACACAGTAACCGTCCTTCCCTGATGAAAATTCAAATCCTATTGGCTTAGACTCACTTAGGGTTGCCAACCTCGGGCTACTTTAGCCTGTTGTCATTCTGTATTTTGGCCACATTCTTTCTGTTACTCCTTGTGCAGGCAAGGTCATGATCCTGAATTCCAGTACCATGTCATACTAAGAGGCTCCTGGACTCTTCCTTGGTTCCTTCTCCACTCATCCGAGCCCAGCTATGCCCCTGCCTCCAGTCACAGGTGCCAAACAGGCCCACTGCTCCCTCACTGCCAGCTCTCTCCCCAGGCTGTGTTTCCTAAATGCCCTGACCAGAGCCTCCAGTCACATGCAACCCTGCTCCTGGTGTGCAGTTAGGCAACTAGACGGCCCAAAGGCTGTTAAGAGTAACTTTGCATAAATATACAGGTTAAGAAAAATAAAAGATCGAAAGGCATTTCTTCATGTCGTCTTACAAAACTTACCTGTATATTTACTATCTACTGTAACAAAATAGAGGAGATGTTTTACATACTTAAGAACAAACCTTTAAAGCATTAGGGTTTAAACTCAAAATCCAGCCCTTGGGTGAGTGGGGGACCACTTCTGAAGTACTTGGAGGATCGAGAATTAAGCAGAGAACAAACCCAAACCAGCCTGGTGGCTGTAAGGCCTACCTCTTTTAGGAGCCAAATTTACATACCAAGCCTCTCTTTCTAATTTTCCAAATACCACACACCTAAACACTAGCCACGGATGGGGGAGGTGGGGGAGGAGGAGGCGGTGGGGGGCGGGGAATGTATAATACACGATTTCTAAAATGCTTGATACTTTTCAGTGCCTTTGAACTTAACCATGATAAGAATGACTTTTTATTGACTTTGACCATTACTTTAACCCTATGAAGTAGAGTAGACATGTCTTGTCTTACTGTTGTTCATTGGCAGTAATACCTTTTTTTTTAAACAGACAATACAACTGAGGCTTAGGGAGAGTTACATGACTAGCCAAGTTCATATAACTATTAAGTGGCAGAGATTGGAACGGAACTCTGATCTTCTGACTGGTAGAATTTATGTGCTCTGCATTATTTAATGCTGTCATTTTAATAAAATAGATTTCAGTACAATGCAGTTCCATTCAAGACATCACACCTGTCCATCACCTCTACCTGTACTATGAAATTTCAGGTGGGATGACTGGCAAATTGTGATCAAAAGAACATTTCTCTATGACAATGGATGAAACATGATAGTTGAAACAAGAATTGCCTTAGACAAACAGCTAGAAAAAAATTCCAAACGGTCACTAATAAAATGCTCAAAATGTCCACTTGATCAGAAAGTTATAGGTATGAGCTATGAAAATTTACTTGTGGCTATGAATTGCCATACCAGGATCTTTGTAGTGCTGGCATGTACAGCATCTTTGGTGAAATAGAAAAAGACACTCCTTCCTCAAGACACTTTACACTTCCATTTGTCAGAAAATTATAAAATATTCAAACATGCTATATCTGTGGTATGATTGGTACTCTTTTCAATGTGATGCCTTGACATGGGCAACCTGCACAGCCATACTAGGTGGCCGTATACAAAATTCTCCTCAAAATGGTAGCTCAGATGCCTTCTGAGCCTCTAAGTGTGAAAAGTCACTTGTCAATTCAAAGCAACGAATTACTATGACAGGGAGAGGAAACTTTAGGATGAAAACAGGTATGAGAAATCAGGATGATTAGAAGCAGTTTGGGGAAATGCAGAGAGAATCAAAAAGGAATATATTAATTGTTCAGTATTGAGTCACCTACAAAAGTCTGGAAGTCCTTCAAACAAAGACTAAATACAGTGGTCTATTTTCCTAAGTCTTGGTGGTCCACAGCAGCCAAAAACAATAGCCAACAAGGATGTGTTTGAATTTCAGAGATTCAAAGTTCATAAAATATAATGCCTTCACTCATGAAACTGGTATTGAACCAAGTAATTAATTTGAAGGCTGGTTCTGCCATGTTAACTAAATAGTCATGAATAAATCTCTTATCTTTGGGACTCAATTTCCTCATTTGTAAAAAGGGGCATTATTCTAGATAATCATGAAGGCCTTTTCCAATTCTAAATTTCTATGACTATATCTCTTTATGGACCAGCTAACAAAATGGGTGGTTTCAGCAGAATTCAATAAAAAACAAAAACAAAAACCAGGGTGTGTGCCTCATTGTCATGAAAGCTATGGGTAAGTACCATAGAGTCGAGGTATCCCAGTTCCTCTTCCTTTTTGGCAGCGTTTATTCTCATGTGTTCAGGTATCTTATAGTCTGGGGCTGTCTTCAAATTGAAGTCTCCCATATACAACTGGGCCTCTTTGATGGCTTGAACATCTTTGGGATCTTCATAGTCATCATCAGGTTTACTCTTGTACCTATCAGAAGAGCAGAAAACTCAGCCATAAACGTGACAATAAACTCTAATTTGTCTACTTTAGGCATATAATCAAATTTAATCATGAAGCAAAAGTATAATTCTGAGCCTGTGGTGCTGCCTTTTCCTATAGAGTCCAAGATTTTTTTTTATGTTAATGACTATTTTTAAAGCAGCTCAAGCAAAATAATAAGTAATAAATAAAAAATAATCAACTAGATGGTGCTGAAATAATCTGAATCATTCTTAGGCTTTGGTTAACTTCAAAGTAATTTAGATCAACATTGTTATTTATTCCCTCAATAGAAATTATGCTTTGGATACAGGTTTGTTGTTGTTGTTTTTTTAATCACTAAAGTGTTAAAGTTTTTAAAAAACATAAGCGACTGTCATAAAGTTTGTCATAACATTTCAAAAAAAGGCATGTGATTCAAAATGATAGCACGACTATATATGTATTTACCTCCCTCTCTTTTCCCACATTCCATGGAATGGCACTGTGGGGTGTCAAAGGAAGTAAATCACTAGGAAAGCTGAGAATGGGATAGAAAACCATGAGCAAACTAGTGATAGAGATACATTTCTAGAAGACAGAAAGAAGATGAAATTGTATTAATGTATAAACCAGACCAATGAAAACTCTAGTCCCAGATACACCCAGGAGAAGGCTATAAAAAGAATTGGATTGGGTCTTCTTGATAGAGTTCCTAGGAGGCTCCAAGCAAAGATGGAGCAGGTATAGAGCAGAGACTGGAATGCTAGACATTATTTGGTAAATTTAATTAGAGGATTGGAAAGGAATGCCTGAACCAGTTGAGCCCTCCCAGCTTTCCTATCTACACACATACAAGGCAGTAGCAACCTTATATGTAAACTAAAACTGAAGAACTAATCTCTACAGAAACTGACCTCTCTGCTTGGGAAATACTAAGGTAGCTATGTGATGGGTTGGCACTCCACTGGAGGGGATCTTCATTGGGAGACCCTAACCTACCTAATTCTTTAAAGTGAAACCTGTCAGTCAACATGAGCATATAGCTTCAGTCAGCCCTTTAAGGGAAAGCAAACATACATATAGCAGAGGAAACACATGCCATCTAATGTATTAACTGACAATTGTTCATTTGTGTATAATGGCACTAAAAGGAAAGATTAATATTTTTAATGAAAGGAAAGGGATAGAGAGGAAGGAAAGGAAAGGAAGGAAAGGAAGAAACAAAATACTTCTGCTCTTGCCATGTGAGAGAAACACAGCCCATAATTATCCTCATGCTACAAATAACTAGAACTGAACAAAAATATATAAAACAGTTATGTTCAGATATTGAATGATAAGCAGCACAGGACTGTAATTCCTGAGAAAAGTGAAACAAAATAAGTAATCCTTACTGTCTCCTAGTTTCTGCATGGAGGAAATTACCATACTATGGAGTAGGGTTGGAATCCCAGAAATCAGATTTCACAGAGGCCAGAATGGCTAGAATTTTGTGGAAAAGACTATCAGAGCTACACAAAGAAATCTATACAGGGTTCTCTTGAGTTTTTGGCTGAGTATTAATTTGTACACTTGTAATGTGAAACACCATGAAGGTGAACAAAGAACATCTGGGGAAAGTCAAATACTGGGAAGCTGTAAGACAACTAATTCTCATAGTTTACACATCGCTGGGACTCACTTATGATCCCACCAGCTAAAGAGACCTTGTTAAATGTAGAAGACATTCAGAAGAAACCCCAAAAGAGTCATGCCTTCAAAGTAGGAGAAACAGAAGATTTAGACAATATTATCAATCACCTTGTCCTCATTGACACGTATGGAAGAGTACACCCAAGAATACACACTCTTTTTCAAGCACACACTGAACTTTAACTAAGAGACTATATGCAGGCCTATACCATTTCCAATAAATTTAAAAGAATTTAAATCACACAGACTATTTTCTATGACCACAAAAAATTAAATTAGAAATCAAACAGAAAGATATTTTTTAAAACCTCAAAATATTTGGAAACTAAACAGCACATTTTTAAATAAACCACAAGTCAAGGAAGAAATAACAAGGGATACTAGAAAATATTTTGGACTGAATAATAATGAAAATATATCAAAACTAGTGGAATGCAGCTTAGGGCTTACAGGGAAATTTTTACTTTAAATACATTAGAAGAAAAGTATAAAATCAAAGTTTACACCTTAAACTTAAACCTCAACAAGAAAGAAAAGAGTTAATTAAACCCAATTAAACTAGAATGAAGGAAATGATATGGAACAGAAATCAATGACATAGAAATCAGACAAACAATATTTTTTAAAAAATCTATAACCAAAAGCTAGTTGCTTAAAAAAAATTAATAAAATTGATAAACCTCTTGCTGGAATGATCAAGAAAGAGAGAAGATACAAATTAACTATGTCAAAAATAAGAGGACAACACAACAGATACTACAGAAATTAAAGTAATAATAAGGGAATAGTATTGTATGAACTATATTATGCCAATAAATCTGATAACCTAGATAAGATGCACAAATTCCTTGAAAGACACAAATTACCAAAACTGACCCAAGAAGAAATGGAAGATGTGAATAGCACTGTAATAATTTAAATTTTGAGTTTATAATTTATAACCTTCCTTCAAAGAATACTCCAGGTCCAGATGGCTTTACTGATCAATCTTATCAAATATTTAAGGAAGAAATAATACCAAGCCTAAACAAAGTCTTTCAGAAAATAGAAAAGAAAAACTTCAACTCTTTTTATGAAACCACTGTTATCCTGATAACAACCCAGAAAAGACATTGCGTAAAAATAAAACTAGAGAACAATATTCTTCGTTAATAAGATACAAAAGTCCTTAACAAATTACTAGCAAATCAAATCCAGCAAAATATTTTTTGAAAATATCAAGTCTATTTTCTTTTTCTGCTTCATTGAGATATAATTGACATACAATATTGTATTAGTTTAAGGTATACAACATAATGATTTGATATGTGTATATATTGCAAAACATTTACCACAATAAATTTAGTTAACATCTATCACCACACACTGTTATAATTTCTTCCTTATGCTGAGAATTCTTAAGATTGACTCTCTCAGCTCAAATACACAAAACAGTATTGTTAATAGTCACCATGCAGTATGTTACATTCCCAGAACTTATTTATCTTATAACTGCAAGTTTGTATTTTTGACCATTTTTACCCATTTCTCCCATCCCCCCCTAACACCCCTTGCCTCTAGCAACCAACAATCTGTTCTGTTTCAATAAGATCAGATTCTTTTAGATTCCACATACAAGTGAGATCTTATAGTATTTATCTTTCTCTGTCAAACTTGTTTCACTTAGTATAATGCCCTCACGGTCCATTTGTGTTGTCACAAATGGCAGGGCTGCTTTCTTTTTTTATAGCTGAATAATATTCTGTTGTACAGTATATATGTGCCACAACTTTTTTTAATCCATTCATCCATCAGTGGAGATTTAGATTGTTTTCCTGTCTTGGCTATTACAAATACAATGAATATAGGGGTACAGATATCTCTGAGATAATGATTTTATCTCCCTTGTATATATAACCAGTAGTGGAACTGCTGGATTATATGGTAGTTCTATTTTTAATTTTTTGAGGAATCCCCACACTGTTTTCCATAGTGACTACACCAACTTATGTCCCCACCAACAGAGCACAAGGATTCTCTTTTCTCCACATCCTCACCAACTCTTGTTTTCTCTTGTCCTTTTGATGACAGACATTCTAACAGGTGTGAAATGGTATTTCATTGTGGGTTTGATTCGCATTTCCGTGATGCTGAACACTTTCACATACCTGTTGGCCATCTGTATGCCTTCTTTGGAAAAATGTCTATTCAGTTCCTCTGTCCATTTTTATTTTATTTTATTTGCTATTGAGTTGTATGAGTTCTTTATATATTTTGGATATTAATTCCTTATCAGATATATGATTGCAAATATTTTCTCCCATTCCATGAGTTGCCTTTTCATTTTGTTGGTTTCCTTTGATGTACAGAAGCTTTTTAGTTTAATGTAGTACAGTTATTTATTTTTTGTTCTTATTGCCTTTGTTTTTGATGTTAAATACAAAAAAAAATCATTGCAAGACTGATGTCATGGAGCTTACCACCTATTTTTTTCCTAGAGTTTTATGGTTTCAGGTCTTACATTCAAGTCTTTAATCCATTTTAAGTTAATATTTTGTATGGTGTGAGATAGTGGTCCAGTTTTCCCAGCCCTATTTATTGAAGAGACTCTCCTTTCCTCATTGCATATTCTTGGCTCCTTTATCATAAATTGACCATATATGCATGGGTTTATTTCTGAGCTCTCTATTCTATTTTATTAGCCTATATATCTCTTCTTATGCCAACACCATACTGTTTTGATTGCTACAGCTTTGTAATATAGTTTTGAAATCAGGAAGTGTGATACCTCCAGCTTTGCTCTTCTTTCTCAAGATTGCTTTGGTTATTTGGGGTCTTTGGTTGTTCTGTACAATATTTAGGATTTTTTTCCATTTCTGTGGAAAATGCTATTGGCATTTTGATAGGGGTTGCACTGAATCTGTAGATTGCTTTAGATACTATGGATATTTTAACAATACTATGTCTTCTAATCCATAAGCACAGAATATCTGTCCATTTATTTGTGTCTTCTTTAATTTCTGTCTCACTGTTCTTCTACTCTTTGGTGTACAGATATTTTACCTCCTTGGTTAAATTTATTCTTTAGTATTTTATTCTTTTTGATGCGGTTGTAAATTTGATTTCTTTCTTAATTTCTCTTTCTGATAGTTCATAATTTGTGTATAGGAATGCAACTGATTTTTGTGTATTGATTTTGTATCCTGCAACTTTATTGAATTTGTTTATTAGTTCTAATGGTATTTTGGTGGAGTCTTTAAGATATTCTTTATATAATATGACATCTGCAAACAGAGATGGCTTTACTTCTTCCTTTGGATGCCTTTTATTTCTTTTCTTGCCTAACTACTCTGGCTAGAACTTTCATTCTTATGTTGAATAGAAGTAACAATAGTGAGTATCCTTGTCTTGTTCCTGACCTTAGAGGGAAAGCTTTCAGCTCTTCACCATTGAGTATAATGTTAGCTGTGGGCTTGTCATATATGGCCTTTATTATGTTGAGTTATGTTCCCGCTATATCCAGTTTGCTGTGAGTTTTTATTATGAATGGACGTTGAACTTGGTCAATGCTTTTTCTGCAGCTATTGAAATGATATGATTTTTATCTTTTGTTAATGTGATATGTCACACTGATTTGTGGATGTTCAATCATCCTTGCATCCCTAGAATAAATCCCACTTGATCATGGCATATTAACCTTTTAATATGTTGTTGAATTCATTTTACTAAATTTGTTGAGGATTTTTGCATCTATGTTCATCAGGGATACTGATGCAAAGAAGGGTATGTGTGTGTGACAGAGAGAAAGGGAGATGGAAGCAGAGAGAGCAAGACAGAGTGAGCCAGACAGTAAAAAGAGTTAGTAAGCTTTTGAAATCTCCACAGGTTAAATTTCCACTGATGCCTGAGCTTGGTGGAGCAGCTCACAAATGATTGAGTAACTACTGTCTAAAGTAAAGCTCATAGAAGAAGCAGAATTCAGTAGCTTCTCCTAAGGCAACACCAGGTTTGGAATTCTTGCCCAAGGTGGTGACATAGGAGGCTCCTGAACTCACCATCTCCTACAGACACACCAAATCTATAGCTATTCACGGTATAATTACCTCTGAAAGAAGTTCAGAAACTAGCTGAATGATTCCCACACGTTGGTGAATGAAAAAATACACATATTGAAATGGATCTTGGCACACTCTCAGCCATTGGGGGCCATTAAGAACAAAGAAGATGCCTTGGATAATCACAAAGGTCTAAGAGACAATGAAGATCTCGGGCCAGGCTGAAAGATAAGGCTCATCTCCCATGAGACCAGATGACTGTACTACTGTAAATTACTGTAAAGAATCTGAGAAAAAGCTACTACACAAAGTAAGCTTAGCAACATCATTAGATTAAAGATAAATATGAGAAAAATCAATTGAGAGGAGTTCCACTTCCAGGAAGATGGAATAGACCCACATTTTTCTATTTTTTCCAGCAAGCAGAAAATAAAAACCCCGGATATTATATGTAAAACAAATATAAGAAGATTCTGAAAGGTGAAAAGGAGGTAGGCCACAAAAACCTTGGGACCCAAGAAAGTATATGATGGCAAGTTCTCTGGGTTTTATTTTTGCCTTGTATATCTCAGACTTGGAGCTAAAGAAAACAGTAACTCATGTCATATGATCTGTCAATCCCACTCCTGGACATATATTTGGACAAAATATAATTCAAAAAGATACATGCACCTCTATGTTCATAGCAGCACTATTCACAATAGCCAAGACATGGAAACAACCTAAATGTCCATTGACAGATTAATGGATAAAGGCGATGTGGTACACATACACAATGGAATACTACTCAGCCATAAAAAGAATGAAATAATGCCATTTGCAGCAACATGGGTGGAATTAGAGATTATCATACTAAGTGAAGTTAAGTCAGAAAGAGAAAGACAAATACCGTAAGGTATCCCTTAGAAGTGGAATCTAGAATATGAAACAAATGAACCTATCTATGAAACAGAAACATACAGACATAGAGAACAGACTTGTGGTTGTCAAAAGGGAGGGGGCATGGGGGAGGGATGGATAGGAAGTTTGGGGTTAGCAGATGCAAACTATTATATATAGAATGGATAAACAACAAGGTCCTACTTTATAGCATAGGGAACTATATTCAATATCTTGTGGTAAGCCATAATGTCTCAAAATATAAAAAAGAATGTATATATATGTATAACTGAATCACTCTGGTATACAGCAGAAATCAACACAACATTGTAAAGTCAACTATGCTTCAATTAAAAAAAAGAAAGAAAACAGTAACTCAGAAACACCATGTGTTTAGACAATAAAAGCCCAACAAAATCCTGCTCTCTCTAGCTAAAGCATCAAGAACAGAACAGAATGGTGAGAGAAAAAACGTGTAGACACTAAACTCTCTACTCCAGCCAATACCACAGAAAAAAAAATGTGGTGCTACTTCCACCCATGCCAGCAAAGGCCAAGTGGGGAGTCTAAACTTCCTCCATCACCAGGAAGAGGCAAACAGATTGGATAAGAAGAAATAAAACTGTCTCTACTCACAGATTACATGATTGTCTACGCAGAAAATCCCAAGGAACCTACAAAAATATTCTCAGAACTAATCTGACAGTTCAGCAAGGTTACAGAATACCAGATAAACCTACAAAATACAATTTTATTTCTATACCATGAACACATAGGTATCAAAATTAAAAACAATACCATTTACAATTGACCCCAAAAGTGAAATATCTGTGTGTAAATCTAACAAGATATATATAGGACTTTTATATTGAAAACAAAACACTGATGAAATCAAAGGAGACCTAAGTAAATTTAGAGTCATACTGTATCCATGGATTAGAAGACAACATAATAAATACGTCAATTCTCCCCAAACTGATATACAGGATTAATATAAGTCCTAAAGAATTTCAGCAAGATTTTTTTGAGATAAATATATGATTTATATGGAAAGGCAAAATAACTAGAATGGCTAAAATAATTTTGAAAAAGAAGAATAAGATGAAAGGAATCAGTTTACCCAATTTCAAGACTTATTACATAGCTACAGTAATCAAGACACTACGGTATTGGCAAAGGGATAGACATATAGATTAATGGAACAGAAAGCGAACCCAGAAATAGACCCACACAAATATGCCTAAATAATTTTTGACAAAGGTGCAAAAGCAATTCAATGGAGGAAAGAGAGACTTTTCAACAAGTGGTGTTAGAGCAATTAGTCATCCACAGGCAAAAAAAAAAAAAGATGAAATTACATCTAAATCCCACATTTTACACATCTTACACAAAAATGAACACCAAAATGGATCACAGACTTAAATGTAAAATGTAAAACTATAAAACCTTCAGAAGAAAAATAGGAGAAAATCTTTGGGACCTATGGCTAGGCAGAGTTCTTAGACCTGATACCCAAAACAAGATTCATAGGGAAAAAAAATCATAAAATTTTCCTCAACATAATTAAAAACTTTTGCTCTGAAAAAGATCCTGTTAAGGGAATAAAAAGACAAGCCACAGACTAAGAGAAAATATTTGCAAATAAAATATCCAACACAGTACTCATGTCTAGAATATACAAAGAACTCTCAAAAGTCAACAGTACAAGATAAACACTGTTATCTGAACATGAGCAAAAGACATGAAGAGATATTTAACCAAAGATATAAAGGTGGAAAACAAATAAATGAAAAGATGTGCTTGTTAAATGAAAGTACCTTTAGAGACCTAAAGATGAAGACCCAAACTATAAGATGTTAGAAGAACGTACAGGAGTAATATCTTCTTAAAGTTGGGATAGAAAAGAATTTCTTAATTCTTAAAAATCACTGAATATATTAGTAAAATGAAATTCCTAGACCTGAAACTCAAGGTGTCACTGAAGGTCCACCACAGTATCACCACCCTGAAAGATCCACCTAACCTGACTTTAATATCTCTATCGGTTTCTATTTCTTTTAGTTCTTTATTTAAATACCAATGTCAATAAATGCAAAGATTTTAAAAGATATTTTGAGACTCATTAAAACAAAAGATTTCAGGTAAAAAAAACTTACATTTCCTCCCATTCTTTTTTTCGCTGCTGAATTTTCAGTTGGGCCCTTTCAGCCTTTAATATAAGTTTCCTTGTTTTCTCAATTTGACTTTCCACCATAATTTCACTTAGGGTTTTAGGCCGAAATTTCTTCCCTTTTTCTATGATTGATTCTTCTGGCACACTAATACTCCCACCTGTACAGAGAGTCAACATTTATTTTCAATTTTTTTGAAACATCAAAATAAAACTTTCATATATTGTTTTTAACCTGCCACATTTTAAAAATCCAATATAATGAATCTGTAATATATATTATAATCCGCAGTATATAGTAAGCAACCACCATGAATTAAATCCCATAAGTATTTTAGAATACCAAAATAAAGAGATCTAAATCACAAGTTTTGCTCCTCCGAACCTTATTAAAAAGTTGGTGAGATAACAATTAGAGAACAAGATAATGAATAACAGACCACTGACAGATATTGGGAAGCAGGGAAAGAGTGTCTGTAACATGATGATGGGGGAAGGCAAAAGCAAATGAGTCCTATTTGACATGTATAATTTGAGGTGACATATACCAACTGCAGTGGTCTGTGACCAATCAAAAAACTGGTCAGAAACACACAAATCTAGAATTTAAAAATTATGGGCTTTATCACAGACACATGAAAAAATGCTCAACATCACTAGTCATCAGGGAAATACAAAGCAAAACCACAAGGAGATATCACCTCACACCTGTCAGAATTGCTGTTATCAAAAAGATGACAAATAACAAGTGTTGGTGAGGAGACAGAGAAAAGGAAACCTTTGTGCACTGCTGGTAGGAATGTAAATTAGTGCTGCCACGATAGAAAACAGTATGGGGTTTCCTCAAAAATTAAAAATAGAACTACCATATGACCCAGGAATTCCACTTCCGGATATTTTTCCAAAGGAAAAAAACCCCACTAATTCAAAAAATAAATGTGCCCCTAAGTTCTCTGCAGCATTATTTACAATAGCCAAGATATGGAAGCAACCTAAGTGTCCATCGATAGGTGAACAGATAAAGAAGATGTGGTATACATATGCATATTATACACACACACAATGGAATATTACTCAGCCATAAAAAAAAATCTTGCCATTTGTGACAACATGGATGACCTAGAGGGTATTAGACTGAAATAAGTCAGACGGAGAAAGACAAATACTGCATTTCTCTTATATGTGGAATCTAACAAAACAAAACAAATGAACAAATATAACAAAACAGAAACAGACTCACAGATACAGAAAACAAACAGCTGGTTGCCAGAGGGGAGGGGGTGGGGGGATGAAATAGGTGAGGGAGATTAAGAGGTACAAACTTCCAGTTATAAAATAAATGAGTTGGGGGATGAAATGTACAGCATAGGAAACACAGTCAATAATGTAATAATAATTTTGTATGGTAACAGATGATAACTAGACTTATCATGGTGATCATTCTGCAATGTATAGAAATATGGAATCACTATGTTGCATACGTAGAACTAACAATTTTGTAGGTCAATTACACTTCTATAACAATTAATTAATTAAAATAATTGATTTTATCAGTTATAAGTCTCTACTGGGGGAATTACTCTATTTATGTTCAAGTTGCATAGAGATATACTTTGGATATACACAAAAAAAGTTAAATAATATGGATGGTCATATAGTTATAAGCTACCATTTCATTTCATATTTCAAATATATGGCACCATGGAAAAATAATAGTTTAATGTGGCCTGAGTGGCCACAGAAAGGCTTTATAGTAAAAGTGTAATTTGTATATATAAAATAGATAACCAACAAGGTCCTACTGTATAGCACAGGGAACTATACTCAATATTTTGTAATAACCAATAAGGGAAAAGAATCTGATAAAGAATATAACAATCACTGGGCTTCCCTGGTGGCGCAGTGGTTGAGAATCTGCCTGCCAATGCACAGAAATGAAGACCCAACACAGCCAAAATAAATAAATAAATTTATTTTTTAAAAAAAAAGAATATAACAATCACTGTGCTGTACACCTGAAACTAACACAACATTGTAAATCAACTATACTTCAATTTAAAAAATAAAAGTATAATTTGATCTGGATCCCCAAGGACTGGGGAGAATTCAGAGAGGAGAGGGGTGAATTGGTCACTCCATCAGGAACCTGGATGTGGAAGTTTCAGACATAATTAGGAAGAAGCAGGCAGGACAATAAGCTAAACGTGCCAATCACGCAGTATGAGGATGCGCTATTGGAAAAAAATTAGGGATATTGTAGAAGGATTAAATATGGGGATAATGGTTTCAGATTTTATCCTAGAGGCAGAAAGAAGCCATTAAAGGTTTCTCAACGAAGAGAGTGAACCAGTATTAAGGTCAGTACTGTATCCTGGGCACTAGTCTAGATCTGGCCAGGCTACAGTGACCTTTATCCTTGACTGGGCTCTGCAAGCCATTCCCAGAATTCCTGTCTTCCTCCTACTCACCTGCAGTCACCCTGCAGGCAGTCACAAGAGGCAGGGTGCAGGGATTAGAGGCACTATTTTCACATCTGTATTCTCAGCTCATCACTCTGTTTAAAGCATACGCTCTTGGAAAAGAGTGTGAAATGCTGTGCTCTAGCCCTACCCTCTGGGATGGGGCCCCGGAATCTGGGAACAAACACTGCCTAGGAAAACTAGCATCTGGGGAAATCCCAGATTTAAGAACAGCTGGACGTGGGAAGTAAGAAATCCGCAGCACCAGGTGCTCTCATCCACTCTCAGTCACATGACTGGGAGTCAAAGGTTCTGCTCACAAAAAGATAATTCAACTTTGAAATTTTAATAAATACGGATGTAAAAGCCTTCTTGTCATTTAGGTTACCTGTATCTCTCTGACTGTCCTTTCTTCCAGTTCCTTCTTTTTCAAACCTCTCAAATTTGCTCGCTCTTCTCTCTGATTGACTTGGCCGTTTGGATTTGGAGTATTTAGAGGGCTTCACAAGCCTATAGGAGGATATCTTGTGATCACTTTGTATGGCATGAACCACAATAGTATCGCTTTCCAATGAACCACGAAATCTGAAGGAAAAAAAAAAAGTATTTGCAATCATCACCATTTTAATCATTCTGCATGATTATTACACAATAAAATAAGATCACAATGTACTATGCTGATAAATGATACCACTATATCACGCTGGATCCAAAATTCAACCATGCATATACCAACCCAACAAGGATGCAGTGGAAGTTGAATAGGACTTGGTTAAAGAGCAAGTAGAATTTTCTTCTTAATGAAAATACTAAACATCTCATTATAAACAGTATAATACCATTGTTTTGATAGTATGAAGAGTCAAAATTTTTCAGACGGACTGCAATTTAAAGGTAAATGGATTATATCGAACTCTGAGGAAATGTAATTCATCTTCCTGTCTATTATCTCATTTATCATATATAATATTTCATATACTACATATATAATAGATAACAGGTGATGATACATGTATGTACATATTACCCTATTTGTCTGTATAAAAAACATTAAGCTCAGGAATCTTTACTACTCTCCAGTTCAACTTTCTCTTATAGCTTACAGACATCTATCTTTTAAAAGTTCTTCATCAATTTAATTGTTGTTATTTTTTGCTGGTTCACATTTCCTCATCTTTTATGTCTAAGTTGATTTATAGATTCAACATAATTTCAATCAAAATCCTAGGTTTTGTCGTGAAAGTTGACAAACTTATGCTGTGCAAAGGACCTAAGCAATACTGAAGGTGAAGAACAATCCAGAGGGTTCATAATATCAGATGTCAAGAATAATTAAGGTCTTGTGACACTAGCACAAAAACAGACAGGCCAATGGAATAAAATGAAGAGTTTAGAAACAGACCCACATATATGTGGTTACCGGATTTTTGACAAAAGCATCACTACAGTCTAGTAAGGAAAGGATGGTCTTTTCAGTGAATAACAGTGGGCCAATTGAATATCCATATAGAAACAAAAGACACTTGATCTCTATCTTACACCACCCACAAAAATTACCCAAGGTAGATAATGGCAAAACAGTAGAGCTTCTAGAAGAAAACGGAGAATTATTTCATGAATTGGGAATAGGCAAAGATTCCTTAACTACAACATAAAAGCACTAACCATAAAAAGTTAGTGAAAATATTGATAAATTGCAAAGGAAAACATTGATAAACTAAACTTTATTAAAATTAAAAACTTCTGTTCAAAAAGACACTACAATGAGGATGAAAAGACAAGCCACAGAGTAGAGCAAGATATTTTACATGCATGCATACACACAGATATGTCATATATACATGTGTCATGTGTATGACGAGACTCATCCAGAATATATAACTCCCACAACCCAATTTTTAAATGAACAAAAGACTTGAGCAAACCCCTAACAAAAGAGAATATAAAAATAACCAATAAGTATAGGAAAAGGAACTGAAAATCGTCACTCATCTGGAAAATGCCTATTTAAGTCACACTGAGACACAACTACAGGATAGCTGAAATTTAAAGAACTGACAATGCCCAAGGATGGCAAGCATGAGTGTTATGGGTTGAACTGTGTCCCCCAAAAAGAATATGAAGTCCTAACCCCCCAGGTACCTCAGAATATGACCTTATCTGGAAATAAGGTCTTAACAGAGGTAATCAAGTTAAAATGAGATCATTAGGATGGATCCTAATCCAACATGACTGATGTCCTCATAAAAGGAGAAAAGCTGGGCAAGCACAGAGGCAATATTATATGAAGAGACACAGAGAGAACACCATGTGAAGACAGAGGATTTAGAGTGATGCATCTACAAGCTAAGAAACACCAAAGATTGCTGGCCAAGCCACCAGAAGCTCAGAAAAAGGCATGGAACAGATTCTCCCTCCCAGCTCTCAAAAGAAACCAATTTAGTCAACACTTCGATTTTGGACTTCCGGTCCCCAGAATTATCAGATAATAAATGTCTGTTATTGTAAGCCAGCCTGTCTGTGGTACTTTGTTATGGAAGCCCTAGAAAATGAATACAATGGGAATCAATTGGAATTCTCATACATTGATGATCAGAGTATAAATAAATTGAGCCATTTTGGAGAACTGTTTGTCAGTGTCTAATAAAGCTAAACATGCTTAGAACCTACGGTCTAGCAGTTCCATTCCTGATTATATAGCAAACAGAAATAAGTGCTTATGTCCACCAACAGACATGCACAAGAATGTCAGCATTATTCATCAAAGCCAAAAAATAGGAACAACTCAAATATCAGTAGTTAAATGGATTAATAAATTGTGGTATAACCACTTAATAGAATATTACAAAGCAATGAAAATGAATGAAGTACTGCTACCTGCATTAACATGGGTAATCTTAGGCATGATACTGAATAAAGAAGCCAGATACAAAATCGTTCATACTGCAGCTTTCCATGTATATGAAGTTCACAGACACAACTAGTCTATGGTGATAAACATTCATCTTTGGAGAGTAAAAATTTATCGGGAGGAGGCCACGAGGGAAATTTCTGGAGTGTTATAAAAGTTCTTTTATTTTTTAAATTTTTTTGTATTTTTATTTCTTTTTTTGGCTGCGTTGGGTCTTCATTGCTGTGCTTAGGCTTTCTCTAGTTGTGGCAAGCGGGGGCTATTCTTCGTTGCGGTGAACAGTCTTCTCATTGCGGTGGCTTCTCTTGTTGTGGAGCACCGGCTCTAGGCACGCAGGCTCAGTTGTGGCTCGTGAGCTCTAGAGTGCAGGCTCAGTAGTTGTGGCACGCAGGCTCAGTAGTTGTGGCGCACAGGCTTAGTTGCTCCGTGGCATGTGTGATTTTCCCGGACAAGGGCTCGAACCCGTGTCCCCTGCATTGGCAGGTGGATTCTTAACCACTGTGCCACCAGGGAAGCCCCCTTGGCTCTATTTTAATTTTGATTTTCTAATATATACATGCTCATGTGTTAATTAGTTATAAAATAAATAGTTTGTTAAAAACCGAAAGTAAATATGTATGACATAATTTGGTTTGCAAAAAATTTCGCAGACTTAAACTAGGGAAGAGTGAGCTCAGGAAATCAGTAGCAGTGACAGGAGGATTCCTTGAGATTTTAGGAGTTAGTAGGCACTTCAGTAGACCTCTCACTTCAATAAAGCCACTGGAAACTACTTTCTTCAAATATATGCTCTCAAACATCTTAACTTGCAGGAAATATGGATCCTACCTATTCTGTAGCTTCATTAGGCCAAGTTGGTGTTTCTCTTTTTCCCAAGCTAATTCCTTTTCCACTCGTTGAATTTTATTAGCTGTTTTCCTGTCAATCTCAGCACGAATTTTGGAATCTAGATCAAAATCCTGCAGATAAATAGATTTGTTCATCAAAATGGGTACCTTTATCAATGGACTTTATCAATCCTATTTCATACATAAATACAGATTTTTAAGGTTTGTCCTCAATTTTATGCCACATCATAACTGTCTCCTAAGTATCATAAACTCTCTCATTCTAGAAAAAAACAACATACTTTTGATTTTACTGTCACAAAATATGGAGAAAAGTTCCCAGAAATAATTAACAATGATGAAAATACAGTTACATATTAAAAGGTTTTTCCCACAATAAAAACAATGAATGCTAACAGAATATTTGGAGAGTTTAAACAGTTTAAAAAAAAAGAAAAAGAGGAACTTTCTCCACCCCAGAATAACTACTATTACATAACCAGCTGGGCATGGGGTAAAAGTTCATGGCACTTGATCATTAGCTGAACCTTCCCTCCCATGTGACCCCCACCTAGGAAAGACAGTAATGTCTTTGGTGTCTTCCTGATATAACCAAGTTCTGGTTGAATATCCTTCACCAAAGGGGCCATTTTCCCCATAAGGATACTTAGGGGCCTTGTGTTTCTTTCCTTCACCCCTGGAAAAATATCAAGGCCTTCATTCACACTGAATTGAAAGTAATTATTCTTTCCAGGTGTGTTAGTGCTTTAAATAATGGTGTATGTAAAATGCTTAGCCACAGAACTTACCTCAGTTGTTCTTTATTTTGAATTATGTACCCATATCCTGCAAGTGTCAACACTTTTCTTAGTAAAATAACATCTTTTAACCATTATAAATTGGTCTTTTAACCAATATAATGAGTTAATATTATGATTTCACCACAGTTTTTTTTAATATGAAATTGGCTAAGTGCTTCTGGAATTATAGGACTGGGTAACCTATGGGTATAGTCAGGATAATAAATTCTGAGCTTTTATTTGATTAGGCTCTTGACAGTAATTCCATTTAAGATAATGTAAAAAAAAATGAGGAAAAAAAGTTATCACTAGGAGGTAGATGGGGCTTTGCAACAAGTCACAGAAGAAAAAAAATTAATACAATATTAGCTTAAACAATTTGGTGATTGTCCCCATAGCTACAACTATACTAAGTCATCTTTTAGAAACTTTGTGGATGAACCAGGTACTACCTTTTCAACAGAGTTGATGAATTATGGAAAAGGAACCACAGAGAATCAAATTATATAGTATGTTCCTATCCAACAGTTAAATATCTTGGCTAGGTATGGTAAGGATTGATAACCAGATTCAAACTTATATCTTATTACCAAAAAAATGTGAAGTAGCTAAATCCAGAAGTAAACTGTGTAAAGAGGCTCATCTACATCCAAACCAAGTTGCATGACAAGTTCTACAGTAGTTTAGTTGCTGCCAACACATTGACCGACCAGACAAGGGAAATTTAAAGATGGTTTTAAGTGTTCCTACTTGTTGGCAAAAGAGCAGCCTCAATTCAGAAACAGCATATGTTAAAAGTAAAATCAAATTTATTTTAGGCTTACTGTCCGTTTAAACTGCATATGTTTTGGTAATTCTTCATTCATCTGTAGTAGTTTCTGTAATTGAATCCTTAAAGCTTTGATTCGTTCTCTCTTCTCAGCCTTGATTTCTTCCCCTTCTTTCATTAACTTGTCATGTTCTCTTTTTCTTCTGGCATTCTCGATACTGAAAACAGAAATTTTAAAAGGTAACAGGTTAAAGATAGAGAAACAGCAGAGAAAATTAGTATTTAATAATTTGGAAATTCATTTAACTTGGTCAGCTTTGGTAAAATGGTGTGTTTTGCAAAAGCCCAGTCCTATTAGGTATTGATCAAAAATTCCCATACCTGTAGGCTTTAGGATCTTCAATATCTTCTGGAATTGGCTCTGTTTCTATTCCAAACTGTAGGAAAGGGAGTAAAAGCTTAGCTCCTTTAAATTGCATATATACCTTAAAATAACTAATAAGTAGTAAATTGAGGGGTTTTCTCTGCTAATTTCTAACAACTGTAGGCCTGGAAAGTATTGTCACAAAAAATAAACTAGGGAAAAAAACTTATTTGTTTCTACTTCATTTAAAGAGGTATGTAGAAAAAGAAAATCACAAGTATGCAAAATGTTAATATCACCATATTCCCCTCCAAAATACGAATTAGTAATATTCATGTGTTACTAACAAAAAATACACCAAAAAAATATCCTCTAGGTCATTTAAAGTACTTTTTTTTCTAGCATTTTCCTTTCATACATGCTTTGATTCCCACCACAATACCTCATGTGTATACAAGGGAAAAGTTTATGTATATTTTTTAAATTTTAAGTGTTTCACTTGATCTTATCACAGATATTCAGTGAGAAATACACAGAATAATATAATCCCTCTCCTTGAGAAAGAAAGATATGAAATCAGAAATATGACTCTCCCTTTAGAAAGGAAATAGTTTAAATTAAGAAGTACTATGAAGTAAATCACTTAGAAGTACTTTGTTTATTCAGGTGCTGTGCTGAAAAATGTCTTAGGCTGTTAAAGAAGAGGATTTATAACCCAGTGAATGAAACAAAAAGTCCTAGTTTTCTAGCTAACCAGGTCTTAAGTAAAACTGAACTTATTTTCTATTCTCTTCATAGCACATAGGTCTCTGTTTGGCTGTCACTTTTTGTAAAGAAATAAAGATTCTCTTTTGATCAAGTTGTTTTATTACAGTACTAGTCTTTATACACATAAAATATAAATCTACATTTATGTAAGACAAGGTTTATGACTTTCATAAAGTGAAGTCATAAAACATGACCAATGTAAGAGACAAGTGATGGCTAATACATTTTAGTTACTATTACTCACTTAGGACACAACTTGACTGAACTTTGTTCTTTTATTGCCCAGAGTTAAGCCCCTTGCTTCTCCAACACCAGTTACGATTTCCTGGATTTGATATTGATATCAGCCAACTCTCTCCTGACCTCAGCTGTTTACAATAAATTTGAGTTAAACAAAGGTGCTTCCAAAGAGTTCCAAAACACCTGCCAATTGTTCTCAATCCTGACTGCACTCTAGAACCACGGGGGCTGGGGAGAGGGGTGAGTTTTACAAAATACAGATGGTCCCTTACTTACAACGGTCAACTTGACGACTTTGCATTTGGTAGAAAGCATACTTCAAGTTTGGAATTTTGACCTTTTCCTAGCTAGGGACATGTGGTAGATCCTCTCTTGTGATGCTGGGCAGCTGCTGCAGCCACAGCTCCCAGGCAGCCACATGATCATGAGGGTCAACAACCGGTACCCACACAACTATTCTGTTTCTCACTTTCAGTACAGTACTCAACAAATTATGAGATAGTCAACACTTTGTCATAAAATAGGCTTTGTGGTAGATGATTTTGCCCAACTGTAGGCTAATGCAAGTGTTCTGAGCACGTTTAAGGTAGGCTGGGCTAAGCTGTGGTGTTTAGCAGGTTAGGTGTATTAAATGCATTTTTAACTTATGGTATTTTCAACTTCTGATGGGTTTACCAGGGCACAATCCCATCGTATCTTAAGTTGAAGAAGATCTGTACTGATGCCTGGGCCTCACTTTCCGAGGTTCTGATTTAACTGCTCGGGCATCTATGGTTTGAAGAGCTCCCCTGTGATTCTAAAATACAGTAAGAACCTCAGACCTATGCAGAGCTTAGTTTTTTATTTTGTTTATTCAATTCTTTCTGATTTTGCCTTCTAAAAAGCAGAGGCTGCTTCAGTGACTTCAGAAATATTGATTGCAGTCATAAATAAAAGGAGACCATTATACAAATGTGGAATGGATTTTTTCTATCCCATATGGGTTTCCATAGAGAGTTGGCACTAAGTAGAAAGATAAAGAATTTCTTCTTGTTCATACACCTTCCCTTCTGGAAAATTCCTCTTCCTTAGCTTGACCTCATTAGACAACAGTTCATTCTCCAAATTTTGCTGCTATTTATAGAAATGAAAATTTACCTGCTCAAATCTTCCCTACATTCTTTGCATATTCTTTTGAAGCAGGATACCTGTTAAATAGGAAGCCAACGTGTTCACAGGAATTTTAACTTTGGTCTAATACAATTCCTTATTCTTTAGAAGCAATTCTAACAGTTATTAGTCATTTTATCCAAAGGAACCATTTTTTTTCTTTTTTTTATTGGAGTATAATTGTTTTACAATGTTGTGTTAGTTTCTGCTGTACAACAAAGTAAATCAGCTATATGTATACATAGATTCCCTCCCTCTTGGACCTCCCTCCCACTCTTCTCCCCCATCCAGGTCATTACAGAGCACAGAGCTGAGCTCCCTGTGCTATACAGCAGGTTCCCACTAGCTATCTATTTTACACATGGTAGCGTACATATGTGAATCCTAATCTCCCATTTCATCCCACCCTCCCCATCCCCCTCTGTGTGCACATGTCTGTTCTCTACATCCTTGTCTCTATTCCTGCCCTGGAAATAGGTTCATCTGTACCATTTTTCTAGATTCCACATATATGCATTAATATACAATATTTGTTTTTCTCTTTCTGACTTACTTCACTCCATATGACAGACTCTAGGTCCATCCACATCTCTACAAATGACCCAATTTCATTCCTTTTTATGGCTGAGTAATATTCCATTGTATATATGTATCACATCTTCTTTATCCATTTATCTGTTGTTGGACATTTAGGTTATTTCCATGTCCTGGATATTGTAAATAGTGTTGCAATGAACATTGGGGTACATGTGTTCTTTTGAATTATGTTTTTCTCAGGGTATATGTCCAGTACTGGGCTTTCTGGGTAATATGGTAGTTCTATTTTTAGTTTAAGGAACATCCATACTGTTCTCCATAGTGACTGTATCAATTTACATTCCCACCAACAGTGCACGAGGGTTCCCTTTTCTCCACACCCCCTCCAGCATTTATTGTTTGTAGATTTTTTGACAATAGCCATTCTGACTGGTGTGAGGTGATACCTCATTGTAGTTTTGATTTGCATGTCTCTAATAATTAGTGATGTTGAGCAGCTTTTCATGTGCTCTTGGCCATCTCTATGTCTTCTTTGGAGAAACGTCTATTTAGGTCTTCTGCCCGTTTTTTTATTATATTTTTTTTGATATTGAGCTCCATGAGCTGTTTGTATATTTTGGAGATTAATCCTTTGTCCGTTGCTTCATTTGCAAATATTTTCTCCCATTCTGAGAGCTGTCTTTTCATCTTGTTTATGGTTTCCTTTGCTGTGCAAAAGCTTTTAAGTTTCATTAGGTCCCATTTGTTTATTTTTGTTTTTATTTTCAATACTCTAGGAGGTGGGTCAAAAAAGATCATGCTGGGGCTTCCCTGGTGGCGCAGCGGTTGCGCGTCCGCCTGACGATGCAGGGGAACCGGGTTCGCGCCCCGGTATGGGAGGATCCCACATGCCGCGGAGCGG
>NC_041214.2:100731067-100736193 GCF_002837175.3 Physeter macrocephalus | reverse complement strand
GGGAGGATCCCACATGCCGCGGAGCGGCTGGGCCCGTGAGCCATGGCCGCTGAGCCTGCGCGTCCGGAGCCTGTCCTCCGCAACGGGAGAGGCCACAGCAGAGGGAGGCCTGCATACCACAAAAAAAAAAAAAAAAAAAAAAAAAGATCATGCTATGGTTTGTGTCAGAGTGTTTTTTCTGTTTTCCTCTAAGAGTTTTATAGTGTTCAGTCTTAAATTTAGGTCTTTAATCCATTTTGAGTTTATTTTTTTGTATGGTGTTAGGGAGTGTTCTAATTTCATTCTTTTACATGTAGCTGTCTAGTTTTCCCAGCACCACTTATTGAAGAGGCTGTCTTTTCTCCATTGTATATTCTTGCCTCCTTTGTCATAGATTAGGTGACCATAGGTATGTGGGTTTATCTCTGGGCTTTTATCCTGGACCATTGATCTATATTTCTGTTTTTGTGCCAGTACCATACTGTCTTGATTACTGTAGCTTTGTAGTATAGTCTGAAGTCAGGGAGCCTGATTCCTCCAGCTCTATTTTACTTTCTCAAGATTGCTTTGGCTATTTGGGGTCTTGTGTGTCCACACAAATTGTAAAATTTTTTGTTCTAATTCTGTGCAGAATGCCATTGGTAATTTGATAGGGATTGCACTGAACCTGTAGATTGCTTTGGGTAGTATAGTCATTTTCACAATGTTGATTCTTCCAATCCAAGAACATGGTATATTTCTCCATCTGTTTGTATCATCTTTGATTTCTTTCATTAGTGTTTTATAGTTCTCTGAGTACAAGTCTTTTGCTTCCTTAGGTAGGTTTATTCCTAGGTATTTTATTCTTTCTGTTGCAATAGTAAATGGGATTGCTTCCTTAATTTCTCTTTCTGATCTTTCACTGTCAGTGTATAGGAATGCGAGAGACTTCTGTGAATTTTGTATCCTGCACCTTTATCAAATTCACTGATTAGCTCTAGTAGTTTTCTGGTGCCGTCTTTAGGATTTTCTATGTATAGTATCATGTCATCTACAAACAGTGACAGTTTTCTTCTTTTCCAATTTGTATTACTTTTATTTCTTTTTCTTCTCTGACTGCCTTGGCTAGGATTTCCAAAACTATGTTGAATAAGAGTGGTGAGAGTGGACATCCTTGTCTTATTCCTGATCTTAGAGGAAATGCTTTCAGTTTTTCACCATTGAGAATGATGTTTGAAGTGGGTTTATTCATATATGGCCTTTTTATGTTGAGGTAGGTTCCCTCTATGCCCACTTTCTGGAGAGTTTTTATCATAAATAGGTGTTGAATTTTGTCAAAACATTTTTCTGCATCTATTGAGATGATCATATGGTTTTTATTCTTTAATTTGTTAACATGATATATTAACATTGACTGATTTGCATATATTGAAGAATCCTTGCATTCCTGGGATAAATCCCACTTGATCTTGGTGTTGATACTTTAATGTGTTGTTGGATTGTTTGCTAGTATTTTGTTGAGGATTTTTGCATCTACGTTCATCAGTGATATTGGTCTGTAATTTTCTTTTTTTGTGATACCTTGTCTGGTTTTGGTATCAGGATGATGGTGGCCTTGTAGAACGAGTTTGGGAGTGTTCGTCCCTCTGCAATTTTTTGGAAGAGTTTGAGAAGGATAGGTGTTAGCTATTCTCTCCAAAGGAACCATTTTGATAATAGAAAATTTAGGTCTTGTGATAGGGCAAAGGGATATAATTTGGGGATTCAAACCCTCAATCTTCATTACAAAGCCAATAATGTATTCTGTTTAAGAATACAATAATTTACCTGAATCTTTGAGGACACTCTCATATTCTAATACTAAAGATAATAATATTTTTACAACCTCTTTCAAAGGTACAAATTATGGTATACATCCCACATATGCCTCTTCAATAAGCAAATGAATAAATAGAAAGCAAAATATATCTGAAAAAAGTTGGGCATCTTGAAAACAAAAAACTTTGTGAAAGTGATGGAGACAGAAAAATTGACAGTCCTTTTAATAGAGGGACTTCTACACCTTTAGTAATAAGGTGAGTTCAACATCTTTAGTATTTGATAACAGAGGCACCAGAAAGGCAAAATTATAATACTGGTAGGAAGATTAGACTGCAGGTATTTGTGTCTAAATAGTTTCATTTTTAAAGAATATGAGCATTTTAACATCACAATATTAAAATAAAGTTATTATTATTAGTCAGTTACATACCCTGGGAGATGGCACTTTGGCTTTCATGACTTTCTTTAATTCAAATTCAGAAAAAATGTTGAAAACAAAGATATTACTGTCTGCTCCAGTAGTCACCAAGAAATGGTCATCAAAGCTAGTGGAGATGGCTTTAATGCATCCATAATTATTGTCATGCATACTGAAGTGCCAGTAGTCCTCCATATTGGTCAATGAAGGATCATTCTTATTTAGGATATAGACTCGAATTGCTCCATTTTGCATTCCACAAAACATCATTTCTTGGTTAATGCTATGAAACAAAAGGAAAGTAAATCGTTCTTCATATTAATCTGAAAATGTTTAATTTTAAATTAATTGAAAAATGACTACAGTTTTAAAAACAAACATGTTATGGAGTAAATTTTGTCTCCACAAAATTCAGATGCTGAAGCCCTAACAAACTATGGCAGCTCTAGCAAACTAATACAAAAGAGTAGAAGGAGAAAAAGACAATTTGAAATTTGGAGCTATTATATTCAGTCCTCAAAAGAATGACCAGGATATATGCTTAATTCTTAATTATTAAAGGACTAATGATTCAATTAGTGGTCTTTCCAGAATCACTGTAACCCAGAACTTTCATTATCTGACTGTGCAGTAGCATCCTCCTAAGTAACAGAAAGAAAATCCATACAATTGAACTGTGTGATAAATTCTGACAGAATATTTGATAGAAGGGATTGAAGTAGTTTCAGGAGTAGCTTAGATTCTACTTTAGTCACTTGATTTATTTAACTAAACATTGTTTGAGTACTCCTCCATCTGGACAGATCTTTAAAACTGACAATATTAATGATGGACAAAAACAGACAGTAATGGGATATAGTTTTTTTTAAAGCTTTCTGAAATTCTGGTCACCTGAAAGTGATAGTTGTGATGGGATTATCCTCTGTATCCTCAAGAAGACGGAAATCAAAAGGTTCATCTTTCTTTTCTGTGATATCACAGCTTTTGTCATAAGGGGGAAACTCACAGTGATATAGAAAACCAGAATCATAGCCACCCTGGAAAAGAGATAAATAACATAGAAGGTAGTACCTGAATATAAGAAACCTATGACCACATGAGAAGTTTTTGATTATTTCAAATTTTAGCACATAAAATAGGTGTCTTAAAACATATACTTTTGTATGATTTTATGGTTACAGGTGGAGATGCTTTATAAAACCTATTATTCATTTATATGCAACTACATAATTATAAAAATAAAACACCTTACAATGATTTGTTCCTACTTAAAAGACAATACAAGAGGGACTCCCCTGGTGGTCCAGTGATTAAGAATCCGCCTCCCGATGTAGGGGACGTGGGTTCGATCCTTTGTTGGGGAACTAGGATCCACATGCCACGGGGCACCTAAGCCCGTGCGCCTCAACTAGAGAGCCCATGCGCCCACAACTACAGAGCCCATGCACTTTGGAGCCCACGCGCTGCAACTATTGAGCTCGTGTGCCGCAAGGAAGAGCCCATGCACTGCAATGAAAGATCCCACGTGCTACAACAAAGATCCGACACAGCCAAAATAAATAAAAAGAAATATTTTTTAAAAAGACAATACATGAGAGATATCATTTCTATCTACATACTGAATTCCATTTTATTTTAAGGATTATTCAGCATAAGCAGTATTTAACAATAGAGTTTTGTAGATCATGATTTTCAGAGATTTCCAGTCTAGGAGATTTTTTTTCTCCCTAAGGCAACTGCCAGTTCTTAAAGTGGCAGCTGAGAGGTTAAGAAATTGAGCAGAGCAATCTGTAGTGTCATGGGCTTAGGGAAAGGCAAAGAATTCCCAGGGTCTTCCAAGAAGAAGGAGCCATTGTAAACACACCTTCCACTGGGCTTTCTATTGCAACCCTGGCGCACTATATCCCACATGTATGGATAAAACAGAAATAGACTGGCCCTCGTAGGAAGTAAAACCTAATTTCAAGTCATCTCAATCACTGACTGGATGAAACTGATCTAGGATTTATAGTTGCTTTCCAGAACTAAAAATAAATTTCAGGAGACAATAGCAATATACAGAGACTCAAGCTGATGCTACAGTTTTTCACAGACAAGATCCAGCATTCAATTAAAAAAAAAAACAACAACTAGGTATACTAACAAAGAAAAGTCTTGATTGAAAATCAAAAGAAAAAACAGACCAAAGAAACAAAAGTACAAGAAATAGTGATAGAGGTGTTTTCAAAATGGACTTCAAAATAACACTGATTAATATATTTAAGGCCTTTGAAGGCAATACAGAAAGAAGTCCACTAGGATCTATAAAAAAGTAGATAATGGAAAAAATAAAAATTCTAGAACTGAAAAATAAAATGACAAAAATTAGAATTCAATAGATTGGTTTAAAAGCAACTAGACACAGCTAAAACTAGAGTTATGAAGATGGAACAGAATCAGAAAAAATAGAGTAAGGCCGGAGAGAGAAAATACAGATGTAAAATTTTTTAAAAAGGAGTGTAAGATCTACATGGGACATAATGATAATGATTAATATACACAAAATTAGAATCCCACAAGAAGAGACTAAAAAGATGGACCAGAAGCAATACTGTGTTCGATAAATGTCTGAGAATTTTCTAAAACTGAATACAAATGTGTTGAAGTACAAGAAGTGCAATGAGCCACAAGCAAGATATATGAAGAATTTACACCTTTTAACATTACACCATAAAACTCCTAGAAGAGAGCATAAGCAAAACATTCTCTGACATAAATCATACCAATGTTTTCTTAGGTCAGTCTCCCAAGGTGACAGAAATAAAAACAAATGGGACCTAATCAAACTTACAAGCTTTTGCACAGCAAAGGAAACCATAAAAAAAAAAAAAACACAACCTATGGAATGGGAGAAAATATTTGCAAATGATGTGACAGACAAGGGCTTAAT
>NC_041214.2:100688263-100730323 GCF_002837175.3 Physeter macrocephalus | reverse complement strand
AAAAATGGGCAGAAGACCTAAATAGACATTTCTCCAAAGAAGACATACAGATGGCTAGCAAGCACATAAAAAGATGCTCAACATCACTAATTACTAGAGAAATGCAAATCAAAACTACAGTGAGGTACCACCTCACACCTGTCAGAATGGCCATCATTAAAAAGTCTATGAATAACAAATGCTAGAGAGGGTGTGGAGAAAAGGAAACCCCCCTACACTGTTGGTGGAAATGTAAGTTGGGGCAGCCACTATGGAAAACAGTATGAAGGTTGCTCAGAAAACTAAAACTATAATTACCATATGATCCAGGAATCCCACTCCGGGGCATATACACAGACAATACTATAATTCAAAAGATACATGCACCCGTATGTTCATAGCAGCACTATTCACAATAGCCCAAACATGGAAACAACCTAAATTTCCACTGATAGATGAATGGATAAAGAAGATGTGGTACATATATACAGTGGAATACTACTTGGCCATAAAAAAGAATGAAATAATGCCATTTACAGCAACATGGATGAAACTAGAGATTACCATACTAACTAAGTCAAAAAAAGACAAATACCATATGATATCACTTATATGTGGAATCTAAAATATGGCACAAATGAACCTAGCTACAAAACAGAAACAGACTCACAGACATAGAGATCAGACTTGCAGTTGCCAAGGGAGAGGAGGGTGGGAGAGGGAAGGACTGGGAGTGTGGGATTAGCAGATGTAAGCTATTATATATAGGATAGATAAACAACAAGGTCCTACTATATAGCACAGGGAACTATATTCAATATCCTGTGATAAACCATAATGGAAAAGAATATGAAAAAAAAATCTGCATGTATATAACTGAGTCACATTGCTGTAAAGCAGAGACTGGCACAACACTGCAAATCAACTGTACTTCAATAAAAAAATAAAGAAGTTATACCTTTTAACACAAAATCTTCAAAGCAACAAGAGAAAAAAAAAATGCATAGGTTACAAAAAATAACAATAAAAAGATGTACATAGGGCTTCCCTGGTAGCGCAGTGGTTAAGAATCCACCTGCTAATGCAGGGAACACAGGTTCGATCCCTGGTCTGGGAAGATCCCACATGCCGCGGAGCAACTAAGCCCATGTACCACAACTACTGAGCCTGTGCTCTAGAGCCCGCAAGCCACAACTACTGAGCCTGCGTGCCACAACTACTGAAGCCTGTGCACCTAGAGGATATGCTCTGCAACAGAGAAGCCACCACAACGAGACACCGCAATGAAGAGTAGCCCCTGCACAGCTACAAAAACCCAATGCAGCCAAAAATAAATTTTAAAAAGATATAGATGGCAGAATGGAAGACAAAAGATAAGAAGATATCAAAGTTTTAAAAAGAAAATATACAGAAGAACTAAAAGTTTTAAAGGCAAAATAGGCACTGTAAGGCAAAAAAAAAACCCCCAAAACTTATATATACATATATATGTGTGTGTGTGTGTGTGTGTGTGTGTGTGTGTGTATAATGTGACAATGAGGTGAGGGGGAGGATACACAACACTAAAGTACCCTAAGATCTTTTTTTCTCTAGAGCTAGTAAAAGAATAAATTTGTATCAAATTATATTAAATTAAAGATATATACTATGACCTTTAGCATCACAACTAAAAACAAAATAGTAAAAAAAAATGTATAACTAATAACCTAATAGAGGAGGAAAACTGGGGAAAAACTACCTAATCATCTGATAGAAGGTGAAAAACCAAACGTAGAATTGGTGTGATAAACAGAAATAATAAGATGGTAGATTTAATCTAAATATATTAGCCATTACATTAAATATAAAAGGACACAGTGTTCTATTAAAATAAAGATTTTACTACAGGATTAAAAAGAAAAGCCTAACCATGTACTGCTTACAAAAGACATACTTTGAAATAAGAATATCAAAGGTAAAGGAAAGAAAAGAATCATTAACAACTCTCAGTTTTGGCTTAGTAACTGGATGGATGGTTGTCCCATTTACTGAGATGGAGATGGAGCAGGTTTGCATAGGGCAAGTGTGATTTAAAAGTTATATTTTGGGGATTTCCCTGGTGGTACAGTGGGTAAGACTGTGCTCCCAATGCAGGGGGCCCAGGTTCGATCCCTGGTTGGGGAACTAGATCCTGCATGCATGCCGCAACTAAGAAGTCCACACACCGCGACTAAGTCTGCACACCACAACTAAGAAGTCCACATGCTGCAACTAAAGATCCCACGTGCTGCAACTAAAGACCCCACATGCTGCAACTAAAGATTCCATGTGCCGTGACTAAAACCCAGAGCAGGCAAAATAAAAATATCAAAAAAAAAAAGTTATATTTTGGACATGTCCATTCTGAGGTGCCAAGTAGTGATGTCAAGTTGGACATACAAGTCTGAATATGAGAGGAGAGGTCAAGACTAGAGATAAAAATGAAATTTATTGGCATATATTTGATATTTAAAATCTTGGGACCAAATAAAATCATCTAGCAAGAAAGAGGGCACCCAAGACCACATCCTAGAGTACTTCAAAATTCAAAGCTAGTTCAACATATAAGAAGCCAGCAAAAGAGGCTAAAAAGGAGTGGCCAGCAGATGGTGGTGTCACGGAAGCCAACAAAGAAAATGCTTTAAGAAGAATGGAGGGTTAACTTTATCAAATGTTTCGGAGAGTTCAAATGGACAGAGAAATGACCACTGAGCTTGGCAGTAGGAAAATCTTTGATGACTTGAAGTGGTGGATCTAGAAACCTGACTGGAATGTGTTAAAAACCAAATAGGAGGTGAAGAAATGAACCCAGTGACTGTAGACAACTCTTTCAAGTTTTCCTATAAAGGAGCAGTGGATGAGAAGAAAAGAGATGTGAAAGAAAAAAATTCAAGTACTAGGAGCATGTTTATGTGCTGATGATAAGAACTGAGTAAACAGAGAGGTTGAAGATACAGGAGACCAGCTAGTTTGTTTCAGGAGTAAAATCTTTGAGAAGGATGCGATCAAGAGACCATTTAGAATAGTGTCCTTGGAAAGTTGCAGGGGACCATTCACCAACTGTTAACAGTAGCAGACAAACTTGTATGGATCTCCATAGGACATTAGATCTCATTAAGACAAGATAAGGAAATTCCATCTGATTGTTTTTATTTTATTTTCTCAGTGAAATGTGAGATGGGAATTCCTTGGCGGTCCAGTGGTTAGGACTCTGCGCTTTACTGCCGGGGCCCGGGTTCAATCCCTGGTCGGGGAACTAAGATCCTGTAAGCTGCTCAGCGGGGCCAAAAGAAAAAAAGAAAAAAAGAAAAAGAAAAAAGAAAAGAAATTGGAGATAAGGTTATCATTAGAAATTGAGGGAAGGTACAAAATGATTGATGGGAGAAGAATTAAAGCGATAATTTGGAAAGTGGGAAAGTAAACATGGCTGGGCAGTAGAACCAGCCTGCACTGTGAGTACTGATTTGAGAACTGTGGTCGTGCCTTCAAAATGAGACTGGTTTTCTGCAGCATCTGCTTGGATGCAGGCACAGAGTTGGCAAATAGTTGAGTCAAGCAGGGTTAGTGTCACTTCTTCTGAACTATGCCTTGACCTTGTATGCTGGTGTAGTTTAATGGTTAAGAGCGTGGACTCTAGACCTAGACTGCCTGAGTCCAGATCCTGGTTCCACCCCTCATTAATCATACAACCTCAGATAAGTTACCTAACCTCTCCACTCCTTGGTTTCTTCTTATGTAAAATGCAAATTATGAAGAGCGCTTATTTTATAGGGTGGTCACTTAGAATGGTGCCTGGTATAGAATAAGCAGGTTTCCAGATTTAGCAAATAAAAATACACAATGAATGTTAACTAAACTTATTGTGGTAATCATTTCATGATACATGCAAGTCAAATCATTATGCTATATACCTTAAATTATACAATGCTGCATGTCAATTATATCTCAGTAAAACCAGGAAAAGAGTTTTTAAATTCAGGATGCACAGTTAATTTGAATTTCAGATAAACAACAAATATGTTTTTAGTATAAGTATGTCCCATGTAATACTTATCTGCACTCCTAAAGGTAAGCATTAAATATGTTTGTCAAATAATTAATAATTCTTGCATATGTTTCAAGGACACTAGAACTCTATTATATTACTGTACAGTTGTTTCTGTGCCTCTCTCCCTCATGATATGAGGGAACTTTCAGAAGGCAGGATCATGTCTTAATTATTCCTTTACCCCATGAACCCCACACAACAGTAGCCATCGATAATTGTTTCATAAAGTACAGAAGATAAAAGGTCAATGCACTAATACATGGAATCTTAAGGTGCCTCCATCACTACTTTCTATCCTTCTTGCTGCTTGTCTCCTTAGAAGTTGCTATCAAAGATATATTTCTAAGAAATGTTGAAGAGGAGTGGAGTTAACTCTCATCACTCCTTATAGCAACAGTACTCAGCTAGGCAGTCTCCTGGCCTGGCCAAAGATCTGATACCACTTATGAATTAGAGATAATAATTGACATAAAAGTATATATGAAAGACTATTTTTTTGGTGAATGGAATTGAAATTTGTGACAGATTCATAATGAAGGAAATCTTGCTTTGCAATAGATCAATAAAATATTTTAGAAGAGTAGAAAATATATAATTAGGGGATGTAATTGTCACATTATTGTAACATTCGCAGGTACTTGTCTTGCATTTTTCTCTTCTTCCTTATTAGCCAAGTCCCACTTTCACTCAGGGTGGCAATGTGACCATCTAAAAACAGTCATTTTCCCAGACTTCCATGCAGCCACACAGCATAGTTGTAGATAATGAAAGGTAAGCAAAAGTCTAGTGGACTGTGCTGCCATCATATGCAAAATTTTAAAATGACAAACACAGCTGGAAAACCCCTTAGCTCTTTGCCCTTCTACCTTTGATTCTCCTCCCCTTTGACCTTCTGAAACGTGTGATTGTCATAGATAACAGATACAATAAGTAGACATATAAAACGTATTAAGATGATATAAGAACAAACTCACATTCATTCATCAAAATTCACACCTTCGGTAGTAGTTAATAGTTGAAGTCTTACCATAGAGTAAGGAAGTAAGAAAGTGATGGAAAATAATACCTATAATTAGATTAGGGTTGAGATAAAAATTTATTACATTATTACTTACCAAAGAAACCCAGAACTTCCCCGGCCCAGAGTAAAATCCACAGAGGATGTGACAGGGGGTTAAAGGAATAAAGATTTCGGGTAACGGCTCCGGCTCCTCCTCCTCCTCCTCCTCCTCCTCTTCCCCCTGGAGTTCCTTTTCTCCATCTTCTCCCATCTCTGCTTCTAGGCTTTCCCTCCTTTCTTCCTTTTCCTTCTCTTTCAACTCCTTTTGTTTCTTTCTCTTTGCAATTTCTATTAATCTCTTGTGCAAAAGAGATATTGAGATAAAAAAACTGTCATTCATTTGTTCATTCACACTATTATTAAAGAAAGTAGGAGGAAGATAGAGTCCTAGAAAAATTCACAGCTCTAATGTAACAAATAATGTCATTTAAAGATTATCATCAAGTTGGGAATATATTTTTATAGTTAAAATTTTCAAATCATTGGAATGACTTTCTGCATAACTCCCATTGATCCTGGTTTTACAGAAATTATTTTGCCTTCTTTTTCCTAACAGAGAAGTTAAATATAGCTTCTCTCAGAGCCTATCACTGTCAATCCATGCATTTGGTGGATTGAAATAGTCCACGAGGGAAGCTGTTTCTATCTTTAGCGGTACAGTGATTTAGGCCCTCAGCCTCTATCAACTGGCTACTGCAAAAGGCCCCTAGCACTGGCATCCCTACCTCCCATCTTTTACCTCTTTATTCCATTTACCTCTTAGAATTAACTTCCAAATTTATATGATCTCATCACATCAATCTCCTTCTCAAAAATTCAAAATGGATTCCAATGGCCCAAAAATTAAATTAAAACATCTTGGCTAATATTTAAGGGGTTCCATGTGGTGGTCACAGACTCCTGTCACACCCCTCCACAAATTGCATCCCTCTGCCTCAGGGTCCATTCTTCTTTCTCGAAAACACCAAAACTCTTGCAACTCTGCCTTCCCTCAGGATGTTCTCCCAGCTTTTATTGCCTTCTCCCTCATTTTCAACCTGTCAAAATCCTTCCTATTCTTTAAATACTAAATATCACCTCCATGAAGTCATCCTTGACCTCTCTCACCCCTCTATCAGAATCATATAATCTTTCCTCTGCATGCCCCTAAAATTCTTTTCTTTGCCCTGTGATTCTAATATCTACTCATTACCACCTTCTAATACAAGAAGCTGCTTTCTACCAAATAAGTTCCTTAAAGTAAAAGTCTATGTCTTATTCTTCTTCGTATTTTCCCAGTACTTAACACAGGATATTTTATATTCTAAGAAAGAAAAAAAATTAGAAGACAATGCTTCAAGGGTATTTCATACCAGAATCTTAGATTTGATACTTGAGAAATGGAAACATTTTATACACATGTCTTTGATTTCATAGGAAACTACATCATGGTCCTCCTCCTCCTCCTTTATAGTTGGCAATGGAGCTTCAAGAACATAGCCATTCTCACAAATAATCAGTAAAGTACTTTCAGGCTAAAAAAAAAAACCATATCATTTACATTTAGGTAAATTTTTAGAAGCACAGTTCAAAAAGATTTTAAACCAGGGAAACTATAATTGCTATGTATATTAGCCATTTTTAAAAGATACTTATTACCAGTAATAACCACAGTGAGAAACTTAGTCAATCTTATTAATCACTACACACAAGTAGTACAATTATATCATTAATTAATAAGTGTTAAAATTAGATTTAGATTCATTTCCCTTATAGATGCCATATTTTCTGAGCCAAAAATTTGGTTGTAAAATGTTAGCCCAAAGGGCAGAATATTAAAATTAGGACTGCCGAGAAAATCTGCAGTATGTGAATGGCATATACAACCTCAGCCTCCTTTGATGGATCATCCTCTCTCTGCCTGAGTTCATTTAATGTGGATGTCCCCAAGATTTTTGTTCACTTCCCTCTTCTTCTTTCTCTCCATAAACATGCCCTGGGAAATCTTATAGCCAATTAAGGCTTCATTACCACTCACAAGCAATTAGACTCCAGTTTAATCTCTCTAGTCCAGTCCAAAATCATGTATTTAACCATGTGTGGGAAATCCCCATCTTGATAGTCTACAGAAACGTTATTCAAAATGTTTATTCGAAATGTTTATTCATTTAGTTATTCTATTCTATACTTATTATACACCTATTATGTGTTCAGAATTTTGTAGAGGGCTAGAGGCAAAATTATAATAAGAAAAATAGGGATTGTCTCTGCCATTATGAAGCTTACCTCCAATGGGAGAGCCTGTCATTTAACAAATCATATAAATAAATGTAAATTATAACCGCAATAAGTGTTGCAGAAGTACTGCAAGAGTAAGGAGGTTGTACAAGGCTTCCTGAGTAGGTGGTACCTAAGTCTCAAGGTGAAGGATGAGTAGAAGATATTTTTATAATGACTTAGGGGAGGGTTTGAGGGAGCATGTTATGTAAAGGACATACCATGTGCAAATATCCTGTGGCACATTTGGGCTTTTAAGAAAGTTGTGGCCTTGGTGGTATCACCTAGGTGAAGAGAACAGAGTGAGAAGAGAGATTGGCACAGAGCCTTGGGGAAACAACACTCAATGGCTGAGTGAGGGAGACTGAGAAGGAGTGACAAGATGTAAGAGAAGGAACAAGGAGAGCATAATGTCCCCCAAATCAAACAAAGATGGTATTTCAAAGAGGAAGTGAGGGTCAACAAGGTCAATTGAGGCTAAGAGGGCAAGAAGATAAGAAATAAAACTGTTAAATGGATACCACCGGTATCTTTAGAAGAGCTGATCTGGTGGAATTATGAGACACAAGAAACTCGTAAGAATGTGTAAAGGAAGAAGTAGGTGTAAGGAAATGCAGTTCGTGGGAATAAACAATCCCCTTAAGAAAATTGGGAGAAACATGGAGCAGTGATTGGAGGAGAACATGAAGTCAAGAAATTTATTTTTTATACATGAGAGTCTTGAATATATTTAAATACTGATGGAAATAACCCATTTAACAGGTAAGGTTAAATTTATATGACAGAAAAGAGAAAATAAATGTGTGAAATGTTGAAAAAAGTAGGAGTAGAATCCAAAGGTCACAAGGGAGAATTGATCTCAAGTAGGAAGGTACACAGCCCCTCTACTGCTAAAAAAAAAAAAAAAAAGGGGAAGAGGAGCAGGTCCATGAAGAGATAACAGGATTTTACGTTTAGTAGTGAGAAGGTAAAGGAGTTCCTGGCAGAGGGCTCCTACTCTATGAAATAAGTGATGCAGAGAACGAGAGTGAGCGAGCTAGTGGGAGGCTTGAAGCTTTGAGGAGAGGAGGAGTTTTTAAGTGTTCATTGTGGGTGAAAGAGTTGACAAGAACAATGTCATAGGATTGCTAAGCCATACCATGAATTGTGTTGAGGTCATTTGAGTCACTAAATTATGGAGAAGCTAATCTTCTCTGATGTATAACTATCTCCAGCTGCCCTTGGTAATCACTGTAGGCAAATATAAATCAGTTGGGGGCATTCAGGGATGGATTTTTGCCAGAAGTGTATGAAAAAAAGAGAAGGGAGCTCAAGGCATTGGAAGAGTGCTATTAAACCCTACTGAAAAGAATCATGACATTTAAGCCGGATATAGGGGGAACTTAAGACAAGAGTGGACTAATGAGTGAGGGAAAGCAAATGGTGAATGAACAAGGGGTGCCTGTGACTTCAGAGAACAAGTAGAGCAGAAATAGCTAAGTTAACAGGCTGGATAGAAGAGAGGTTGAGGTTAGAATGTGAGATATCTGAATAGTAGACTTTCAAAGTTGAGTTCTTACAAGACGTTGTAGTCTGAATCATGTCCCCCCAAATTCTTATGCAGAAGTCCTAACCCCCAGTATCTCAGAATGTGACTGTATTTGGATATGGGGCCCTTAAGCAGGTAATTATGTTACAATACGGTTGTTAGGGTGGGTCCTAATCTAATAGGACTGGTGTCCTTATAAGAAGGGGAGATTAGGACACAGAGGGACAATCATGTGAGGACTCAGTGAGAAGGTGGCCATCTGCAAGCCAAGGAGAGAGGTCTCAGAAGAAATCAAACCTGTCAGCACCTTGATCTTAAACTTCTAGCCTAAAGAACTGTGAGAAAATAAATTCCTGTTCTTTAAGCCACCCAGACTGTGGTATTTTGTTATGGAAGCCCTAGTAAACTAATAAACTAGTGGTAATAGTGCCCAGTGGGTAGCTGTGAACGTGTGTGGATAAACTATAAAGGTCATGGGAAATGAAGAGGTCAAGAAGCTCAGAGGCTGATGTGATTTGATCGACTAGGCACATGGTGTTAATATCATTCAGTATAATTGTTTACACTTTGGATAAAGAGAAAGATAACCATATTCTCAAAACTTTAATAAAGGGGCAGGCTTGACCAGGTGGTCAGAAGATAACAGCAATATAAAAAGATAGAAAGTGATATAGCCAAGTTACAAGAGCCTCAGAGGAGCTGTGTTTCTATTTTATGAGTCAAGTCATAAAAGTAGTATATAAATATTGCCACAAATGAAATAAAAGTTAACTATTATACTTCTCTCCCTGACCCCAAACAGATATAATGAATGCTAAGAAGTTGATGTGTATCCTTTCACACTTTTTTCCTCGGAATAGAATTTTTTCGAGTACGGAAAAGGGTATTCATTTATTCATTCAGTGACGATATTGTCAATCCATATCCATGAAAATAAAATAACCAGACACATTAGAAATAAGACATCAGAAGTGAGAGTCAACAAAACAAATACCAAAAAAATCCATAAAGACTTCAGATGTTGAAATTATCAGACTCAGTCCAAAAAACAATTATGCTTACTATATTTAAAGGAATATAGAAGTATCCACAGGGAACAAAAAAATATAAAACTAACAAAACAAATATGAAAAACAACCAAATAAAATTTCAAGAACTAAAAAATACAGAAGTTGAAAATAAGATCACAAAGGATGGCTTTAACATCAGATAACTGAAGAGATTACTAGTCAGTAGAAAATATGAGAAGAAACCTGTAAAATACAGCCTGGAGAGATTTTTCTAAGCGGAAGATCTGTCATTTATACGACAGAAAAAACCAGTGTGAAATTTTGGAAAAAGTAGGAGTAGAGACAGAGAAAGTTAAACAAAATGAGAGGACAGAGGAATTTGTTACAAACAAAAGAACAAGGGAAAAAACCCTGAAAAAAAAAAAACAATTAATGAAACAGAAACAATTTACCAGATAAAGAGCTCAAAGCATTAGTAATAAGTATGCTAACTGAATTTGAAAAAAGAATAGATGAACATGTGAGAATTTTAACAAAAACTAGAAAAATATAAAAAATAATCGGAGCTGAAGAATACAGTAACAAATGAAAAACACACTAGAAGGAATGAGAGCAAACTAAGTGATACAGAAGAAAGCATAAGTGATCTTGAAGGTAGAATAATGGAAATCACCCAATCAGAATAGCAAAAAGATAAACAAATTTTAAAAATGAGGATAGTTTAAGGGACCTCTGGGACACCATCAAGCATACTAACATTCCCATTATAGACATCCCAGAAGGAGAAGAGAAAGAGAGAAAGGGATTGAAAATCTATTTGATGAAATTATGGCTGAAAACTTCCCAAACCTGCAGAAGGAAACAGATATCCAGGTACAGAAAGCACAGAGATTCCCAAACAGGATGAACCACAAGCGAAGAAACTAAAAGAACACAGAAGAACTACAAAAACAGCCAGAAAACAAGTAACAAAATAGCAATAAGTACATGCCTATAAATAATTACTTTAAATGTCAATAGACCAAATACTTCAATAAAGAATTATGGGTGACTCATTGGGTTTTTTAAAAAAAAGACCCATCCATATGCTGCTTACAAAAGACTCACTTCAAAGCTAAAGACACACAGAGACTGAAAATGAGGGGAGGGAAAAATATATTTCATGCAAATGGAAATGACAAGAAAGCTGGGGTAGCAATACTCATATAGGACAAAGTAGACTTTAAAACAAATTTTATACAAAAGACAAAGAAGGGCATTATGCAGTGATAAAGGGATCAATACAAGAAGAGAATATAACATTCGTTAACATATATGCATCTGGGACTTCCCTGGTGGCCCAGCGGCTTAGGCTCCGCACTCCCAATGTAGGAGGCCCAGGTTCAATCCCTGGTCAGGGAACCAGATCCCATAGGCCACAGTGAAGTTCCTGCAGGCCGCAACTAAAGATCCTGCATGCTGCAACTAAGACCCGGTGCAGCCAAATAAATAAATATTTTAAAAATGTTTTTCAAAAACATATGCACCTAATATAGGAGCACCTAAACATATAAGGCAAATATTAACAGACATGAAGGAAAAAATTGACAATAATACAATAATAGTAGGGGAAATTTAACACCCCACTAATGTCAATGGACAGATCATCCAGACAGAAAATCAATAAGGAAATGGTGGTTTTTAAATGACACATTAGACCAGTTGGACTTAATAGATAACTACAGAACGTTCCATCCCAAAACCACAGAATACATATTATTCTCAAGGGCACATGGCACTTTCTCTAGGACAGAACACATGCTAGGCCACAAAACAAGTCTCAACAAATTTAATAGAATAGAAATGATATCAAGCATTTTTTCCAACAACATGGTATGAAATTAGAAATTACATGAAGAAAAATGGCAAAAACACAAATATGTGGAGCCTAAACAACAAGCTACTGAAAAACCAAAGGGCCAATGAAGAAATCAAAGAGGAAATCAGCAAATATCATGAGACAAATGGAAATAAAAACACAACTTTCCAAAATCTATGGACATAGCAAAAGCAGTTCTAAGATGAAGTTTATAGTGATGCAGGCCTATTTCAAGAAACAAGAAAAATATCAAGTAACCTAACCTACCACCTAAAGGAATTAGAAAAAGAAAACAAAGCCAAAAGAAATCAGCAGAAGGAAATAAAGATCAGAGAGGAAATAGAGACCCCAAAAAAATAGAAAACAGCAATGAAACCAAGAGCTTTTTTTTTTTAACAAAACATGAACAAAATTGATTATCTTTTAGCCAGGATCATTTAGAAGAAAAGAGAGAGGACCCAAATAAACAAAATAAGAAATGAGAGAGGAGAAATTACAACTGACATCACAGAGACACAAAAAAATCACAACAGAATACTGTGAATGGTTATATGCCAACAAATTGGATGACCTAGAAGAAATGGATAAATTTCTAGAAACATACAATGTACAAAGACTGAATCAGAAAGAAATAGACAATTTGAACAGACAATCACTAGTAGTGAAATTGAATTAGTAATCAAAAACCTCCCAGCAAACAAAAGTCTATGACTTCACAGGGGAATTCTACCAAATATATAAAAAGATCTAATGCCTATCCTTCTCAAACTGTTCCAAAAAATTGAAGAGGGAACACTTCCAAATTCATTCTATGAGGCCACCACTACCCTGATACCAAAACCAAATACAAAAAAAAGAAAATTACAGGTCAATAGCAAAAATCCTCAACAAAATATTAGAAAACAAAATTCAGCAATATGTAGAAAAGATCATATATAAAAAGTATCATACATCATGATCAAGTGGGATTTATTCCAGAGATGGTTCAATATCCACAAAAATCAATATGATACACCACATTAACAAAATGAATGATAAAAATCACATTATCATCTCAATAGATGCAGAAAAAGCATTTCACAAAATTCAACATCCATTCATGATAAAAAAAAAAAAACTTATCAATGTTGGCATTGAGGGGACATACCTCAACATAAAAAAGGCCATTTATGACAAACGCAGAGCTATCATCATATTCAATAGTGAAAAACTGAAAGCTTTTCCTCTAAATTCGGGAAAAAGACAAGGATGCCCACTCTCACCAGTTCTATTAATATTTTTAACATAGTATTGGAAGGCCTAGCCACAGCAATCAGACAAGAAAAATAAGACAAATTGGAAGGGTAGAAGTAAAACTCACTTTTTACAGATGACATGATACTATATATAGAAAAACCCTAAAGTCTGTATTAGAATAAAGTTGCAAAATACAAGATTAATATACAGTCATACACTGTACACATGGTATCAACTACCATCATGCATGATAAACCCACTGGAGAGTTGCTGTTTTACATCCCTTAACCAAGACACCCATGATAAAGGTCAGGACCCAAGGGTCAACATAGTTGGAGATATTTCTGGTAGTCATCTTAGCACTGGATGCCCTGGCCAACAACTAGTTCATCAATATTTTTACAAAATCTTGAGCCATTAACAATTGTCTGTCTGCCTGATACAGCCAATGGCAGCAACAACATTCCTTATCCAAGGAATATCTTGCCTCATAGATACCCAAAATATAAATCAAGGTCACATGTCTCTACATGACTTCATCAGCTATTCCCTTCAAGCATCCAGACACTGGAAATAATGTTAGAGAAACAATTTATTGGAATTTCCAATCAACCTTTCTTTACTTGATGTTAGAATATTTTTCCCCTGTAGAGGAGGAAAAAGTTTCTTTCTCCTGAGGTCTTCTGGGGTTTCTATTAGTCTGGAACTACATTATTCCAATTTTAATATTTGAAGATTTACAAATCACTTGGGTGATCCAACACAGGGCCATAAGTGTGCATTTTAGAGCTATTTAACTTATGGTTCATCTTTATCTTAGTACATAGTTTTGGGGGATATAAGCTTTAGTTAGTGGTTGCCAAGGAGGAGAGGGAGATGGATGGAGGGAGAGTTAGAAAAAAATAATGAATTAGAATGGATCCTTTAGCTGGTTCCTTGTTTAAACCTTAAAAGAAAAAAAAAAAGCTTAAGTTAGTGAAGGTTTGTCATAATTTCTTCCTTTGCTATGCCCTCATCTTGAACATGAGTCTCCATAGACTAAGGAGGACATCAAAAAGATAGCCAATTTTTGAGGCTTTTTTTTTTTCCTCTCTTTCTTTTTTTCCTTTTGATCAGAATCCGCCTGCCCTCTTAGCAGAATCAGCTTTCGGTACTTGAAGTTTTCCCAGTATTTGTGCTACATCTCACACCACCAATAAGATGCATTGGTTATTCTGTCAAACCTTTTATTTATCGTCATGAAAAGGTTGAATTGAGCCACCTAATACTCCATGAGCTAATGCAGACCCCTACCCAATTGTATGTTCTATGCACATATTCTTAAGTAATCTTATTCAAGTGGAAGATGTTGGGTTATTTTTTGTGATAAAATGACAAAATCATCACTGTAATTTTAATAACTCAACCAGATATTTTTCATCCATTATGTGTAAGTATCACAGTAAGTCACTCTCATCACATTGTTAATTCTAAAATACCTGAAAATTCAATTTCATTATACTTCTCTATCCTTCATGAAGGTCTGTATCCTTGAAGACTGAATGTAGTTTATGTTTTAGAGATGAAAGATGTTAGAGAGGCACTGTTTTGCAGTTTCTATTCTTCCTGTCTTCAATCTGTCTTACAAAATTCCTTCATGAAAAGCTGTATATCAACAACTGGTATATTTATTTAAATTTTGAAGACTGATATTTATGTACAGTATGCATATATGTATACAGAAACATGACATATATTATGTATATACACATATATGCATATATACATATATATGCATGCCATGTCATTTTTGCTAGGTAACTAGAAAACTTTAGAATCATCTAAAGAGAAAATGCTGTGGTTTTCTTACATATACATTTATTTATAGACTTCATCCCCAAAATGAATCAAAGCAGCAGAATATATGCCCTATAGGAATAAGGAGCTTTAATACTTCTCTACCACATTTTATAGACTTTATTTCCTTTTCTAATCAAGTGAAATTCTATAAAAGGAAACTCATTCTCTTTTGTATTACACCTTGATTAATCTTTTTATTTACAACGTGACTAGATAAATCAAGAGGATATTTTATGAAGATCATCTAAATTCCACTAAGCAAATTAAATTAACTGACAAGGGTTGGCTGGGTATATGTGAAGTACTATGAAGAACTCCACTGTTATTGTTAACTAGACATTTATTCCTTATTAAATTAACAGATTCAATTGAGAAATCATAGTTAATCTAATAGTCACCTACTTGGTTATACTCTGTAATTACTCTATATGACAAAGTTACTAACATTGGAAAAACTACCAGTAAGAACTAGCTAAATCAAAGCCCCTTTATTGTGGGGAAGAGAGCATTTTTTTGTCAAATTTTCAAGTACTGCACTCAAAAATACATTTATTAAGCTTTTATCACTTAAGTATTATTACATTTTGGGGATGAACTGAAGTGTATCATTTCAATTTTCCAATTTGATAATTAGTAAACTCTCCCCATGATGAAAAATATTGAACATTTTAATTCTCATAACTTTAAGAATATAGCAACTATTAATCTTGTCATTCTTTTTGATTCATTAATCTCTCTCAAAAATTGAAAAAATCAGTCTACCCTTGTCTTGTTATTCAAGAAATGATACAAGTTGGATGCTAATATTGAAAGGTTAGATAATGGATCCCAAATATATTAGATACTAACAACATATCCTAAGTGATCTTCAGTAAAATACACTTCCTGAAATCAAATATTTTTAGGGAATAACTGCTTGCCACTTACTATGGACTAAATATTTGGGTTCCTCCAAAATCCATATGTTGAAACCCTATGTGGAGGTGGGGGCTTTGGGAGGTAATTAGATTTAGATGAGGTCCTTAGGGTGGAGCTCCCATTATGGGGCTAGTACTTTTATAAGATGAAGAGACCAGAGCTCTCTCTCTCTCTCCATGTGAGGAATCAGCAAGAAGGCAGTGATCTGGAAAGCAGGTAGAAGGCCCTCACTATGAATCTGACCATGCTGGCATCTGAGCATGCTGACCATGAGGCTGATCTCAGACTTCCAGCCTCCAGAACAGTGAGAAATAAATGTTTGTTGTTTAAGGCACCTAGTATATGGTATTCTGTTATAGCAGAATGCCAGACTGATTAATAAAATACTCATTTATAAACAGCCTATTCAAGGCTAATTTGCAAACTTTTATTCCTGATTGTCTGATGCTTTATTTCTTGATTACCTAGAATCTATTTTACATGTATGAACATATCAATCACCCCAAAGTACGTTTAAACAGAGTGAATGTTTGCAAATATAAAATGACATTTTCTAAGAATTTAGGCATATACTAGGATATGATAACAAATTTGATAAAAAGTTTGTTTCTGTGGTTGTCCTTGCAAATGTTGAAATGGAAGCAATTGTAAAAATAAATACTTTAAAATAAACAGAAATAAAAGGCAAAAAAAAGATTACAGAAATGTGTTGCTTTTCTATATACTAATAATGAACTACCAAAAAGAAAAAGAAAACAGTCCTATTTAAAATCACATGAAAAAGAATAAAATACCTAGGAATAAACTTAACCAAGGAGGTAGGAGATCTATACTTTGAAAACTATAAGACATTGATGAAGTTGAAGATACAAAGAAATGGAAAAATACTCCATGTTCATGAATTGGAAGAATTAATATTGTTAAAATGACCATACTACCTAAGGCAATCTACAGATTAATGCAATGCCCATTAAAATACTGATGGCATTTTTCACAGAAATAAAACAAATAATCCTAAAATGTATATGGAACCATAAAAGACACTGAATAGCCAAAGCAATCTTGAGAAAAAAGAACAAAGCTGGAGGTATCACACTCCCTGATTTCAGACTATACTACAAGTCTACAATAATCAAAACAGTATGGTACTGGCACAAACACACACACATAGAGCAATGGAACAGAAGACAGAGCCCAGAAATAAACCACACACTTATGGGCAAAATTAATCTACAACAAGAGGCAAGAATATACAATGGGGAAAATAGTCCCTTCAATAAATGATGCTGGGAAAACTGGACAGCTATATGTTAGAGAATGAAACTAGAACATCTTCTCACACCATATACAAAAAATAAACACAAAACGGAGTATAGAGCTAGATGTAAGACCAGAAACCATTACACTCCTAGAAGAGCACATAGGTAGAACACTCTTTGACCAAATTCGTACAATATTTTTTTGGATCTGTTTCCTAAAACAAAGGAAACAAAAGCAAAAATAAACAAATGGGACCTAATTAAACTTAATCTTTTGCACAGCAAAGTAAACCACTGACAAAAAGACAACCTACTAAACAAGAGAAAATATTGGCAAATGACATGACCTATAAGGGGTTAATATCTAAAATATATAAACAGCTCATACAACTTGATATCCAAACAAAAAACCAATTTTAAAAATGGTCAGAAGACCTGAATAGACATTTTTTAAAAGAAGACATACAGATGGTCAACAGGCACATGAAAAGATGCTCAACATCACTAACCATCAGGGAACTGCAAATCAAAACCCACAATGAGATATCATCCCACAACTGCCAGAATGGCTATCAACCCAAAGACCATAATTAATAAGTGTTGGGGAGGATGTGGAGAAAAGGGAACCCTGGTACACTGTTGGTGGGAATGTAAATTGATGAAGCTACTGTAAAAAAAACAGTATGGAGGTTACTAAAAAAACTAAAAATAGAACTACCATATGATGTGGCAATTCTACTTCTGGGTATATATCAACCAACAAAACAAAACAAAACACAAAAACACTAATTTGAAAAGATACATGCACCCCAATGTTCATAGCAGCATTATTTACAACAGCTAAGATATGGAAACAGCCTAACTGTCCATCAACAAATGAATGGATAGAGAAGATGTGGTATACACACACACACACACACACACACACACACACACACAATGGAATATTACTCAGCCATAAAAAGAATGAAATTTTGCATTTGCAACAACATGGATGTACCTGAACTGTATCATGCTTAGTGAAATAAGTCAAAGACAAATACTATATGTTATCACTTATATGTGGAATCTAAAAAATGAAACTAGTGAATATAACAAAACAGAAACAGACTCACAGATATAGAGAACAAACTAGTGGTTACCAGTGGAGATGGAGGACAAGATACAGGTAGGGGATTAAGAGGTACAACAACTATGTATAAAATAAATAAGCTACACAAATATATTGTACAGCATAGGGAATATAGCCAATATTTTATAATCAATTCAAGTGGAGTATAATCTATAAAAATATTGAATCACTATATTGTACACCTGAAACTAATATTGTAAATCAACTATACTTCAATAAAAATAAAGTTTAAATAATAAAAATAAAAGATTTCCCTGTGGTGCAGTGGTCAAGAATCTTCCTGCCAATGTAGGGGACACAGGTTCGATCCCTAGTCCAGGAAGATCCCACATGTCACAGAGCAACTAAGCCTGTGTGCCACAACTACTGAGCCTGCACTCTAGAGCCCATAAGCCACAACTACTAAAGCCTGTGCATCCTACAGCCCGCACGCCACAACTACTAAGCCCATGCACCGCAACTACTGAAGCCCATGAACTCTAGGGCCCATGTGCTGCAACTACTGAGCCCACATGCCTAGAGTCCATGCTCCACAACAAGATAAGCCACTGCAATGAGAAGCCTGCACGCCACAACAAAGAGTAGCCCCCACTCACCACAACTAGAGAAATCCTGTGCACAGCAATGAAGACCCAATACAGCCAAAAAAAAAAGATTAAAAATAAATAAATAAAATATCAATACTTCTAAATAGTCCATAGGTCAAGGAAATCAAAATGAAACTGAGAAAATATTTTCAACTGGATGATAATAAAAATATTATATTATCAAAACTTGTGGGATACATTAAAGCCTATAGCTTTATAAGGTACACATAAAGATACATATAAAGAAGAATAATAAAATATAAATATCCATTTCATGAAATTAGAAAACAAGAAAATAAACCTTAAGATAGTAAATGTAGGATTGTAATAAAAGAATATAACTTAATAAAATAAAAAACAAAATAAAATCAATAAAGTGAAAAGTTCCTTGAAAACACTAATTGACAAACCTCTAGGAAGATTAAGCAAGAGGAAGGGAAAAAAATGACCAGTATAAAAAAATGAAAAGGAAACATCATTACAGATCCTGTGACATTAAGAATATTATGAAAACTACAGACAAAAAATTTGAAAATTCAAAGGAAATAAACAAGTTCCCTAGGGGGGAAAAATGTACTTACCAAAATTAAATCAAGAAGAACACATCTGATTGAAACCACAAGAGACCCTGAATAGCCAAAGCAATCTTGAGAAAGAAGTCAAAGCTGGAGGCATCACACTACCTGATTTCAAACTATACTGCAAAGCTATAGTAATCAAAACAATATGGTATTGGCATAAAAACAGTCATAGAGATCAATGGAACAGAATAGAGAACCCAAAAATAAATCCACGTATATATGGTAAATTAATTTATGACAAAGGAGCCAAGACTACACAAGCGGGTTAAGACAGTCTCTTCAATAAATGGTGCTGGGAAAACTGGACAGCCACGGCAAAAGGATGAAACTGGACTACTATCTTATACCATGCACAAAAATTAACTCAAAACGAATTAAAGACTTGAATGTAAGACCTGAAACCATAAAACTCCTTGCAGAAAACATAGGCAGTAAGTTCCTTGACCTTGTCATTGGTCTTTGCGATGAGTTTTTGGATCCAACACCAAAAGCAAAGGCAACAAAAGCAAAAACAAAAAAATAAACAAAAACAAAGTGAGACTACATCAAACTAAAACGGCTTTTGCACAGCAAAGAACTCAACAAAATGAAAGGCAACCTTATGAATAAGCAAAAATATTTGCAAATAGTCTATCTGAAAAGGGATTAATATCCAAAATACATAAAGAACTCGTACAACTCATTAGCAAAAAAAAAGCACAAAGAATCCAATAGAAAAGGGGGCAGAAGATCTGAACAGACATTTTTCCAAAGAAGACATAGAGACATAGAGACAGACAACAAGTACATGAAGATATGCTCAACATCACTAATCATCAGGGAACTGCAAATCAAAAGCACAATGAAATATCACCTCACACCTGTTAGAATAGCTATTATCAAAAAGACAAGAAATGTTGGCTAAGATGTAGAGAAAAGGGAACCCTTGTGCACTGTTGGTGAGAACATAAATCAGTACAGCCACTATGGAAAACATTGTGGAGATTCTTCAAAAAATTAAAAATAGAGCTACCACATGATCCAGCAATCCCACTTCAGGGTATTTATCTGAGGAAATGAAAACATTAACTTGAAAAGATACATGCACCCTCAAGTTTATCACAACATTCTTTACAATAGCCAAGATACGGAAACTACGTGTTCATTGAAGGGTGAATGGATAAAGAAAATATTCCATTGTGATTATATGTACACAATGGAATATTATTCAGTAATAAAAAAGAATGAAACCTTGTCATTTGCAACAATATGGATGGACCTTGAGGACATTATGCTAAGTGAAATAAATCAGGAAAAGAAGACAAATATTGCATGATATCAATTGTATGTGGAGTCTTTAAAAAAGAAAAAACATTAGGTACAGAAAACAGACTGGTGGTTGCCAGAGGCAGGGGCTGGGTGATAGTAAAATGGAGGGGTTCAAAATGTACAAATTTTCAGTGATAATATAAGTCATGGGAATGTAATGTACAGCATGATGACTATAGTTAATAATACTGTACTGCATATTTGAATGTTGCTCAGAGTAGATCTCAAAAGTTCTCATGTATGGTGACAGATGTTAACTAGACTTATTGTGGTGATCAGTTCACAATGTATACAAGTATCAAACCATGTCATATATCTGAGACTTATTTATGTCAATTATACTTTAAAATTTAAAAGAACTATAATCATTAAAGGCATTGAATTAATTTTTTTAAAAACACCTCAAAAAGAAAAACAAAACCTATGCTCTGATGGCTCCACTACCAAGTCTGCCAGAAATTCAAAATTCTAATATTTACAAATTCTTCAAGAGAATAGAGAGAGAGAATATTTTACAACTCATCTTAGGAGATTAAAAAAACCTTAATAACAAACTTGATGATGAACTATGAAGACAGAAAATATTATCCAAATCTTTTTAATAAACATAGATGAAAAACACTAATGTTAGCAAACTGAATTCAATGACACATGAAAAGTTTGCTAAATCAGCTAGTTCAAAACAACACAGAGAAACCAGTACAGTCACAGCTCTAAGAGCCAAGATATCAGGAGAAGGGAAGCTAGGTGAGGTGAGCTGGGCATTCTCTGCACCTCTTTCTCCTAAGGGCATTGGTCAACTTACTGCATGGGACCTAGAAGCCAAACAGAATGCAGTGTTCTAGAGCTTTAGGCATTTTCTGAGAGATGAATAGACACAAGCTGAAGTTCAAAGTGACAAGAAAGTTAGGACCTAATGGCACATGATACCAGAGAAAAGGGAAATGCAGAAAAGGGAGCCTGACATTCTGCTGGGCCTTTGCCTTTAAAACATTTGCACAACCCTAAGCTGCATGAGAACAGGAGTTGCTCATTTCATCCAAAAAGTCACATTATTGTTTACTTACTTTCATTTTTGAAAGATACTACCACTGGGTATAAAATTGTGGGTTGGAAGTTATAGAACTATAAACTGCTAAAAGAAGACATCTACTGAGGAAATTCAATCCATTATTAAAAATCCTCGTACAAACAACAAATCAGGTTCAGAGAATAGAAAAGACCTCTTTTTTTCTTTTTTTCTTTTTTTTTGCGGTATGCAGGCCTCTCACTGCTGTAGCCTCTCCCGCCGCAGAGCACAGGATCCGGACGCACAGGCCCAGCAGCCACGGCCCACGGGCCCAGCCGCTCCGTGGCATGTGGGATCCTCCCGGACCGGGGCACGAATCCACATCCCCTGCATCGGCATGTGGACTCTCAACCACTGCGCCACCAGGGAAGCCCAAGACCTTTTTAAAAAAAAAAAAAAAAAAGTGGCCAGAAATACCTTGATTCCAAACCTGGCAAGGACATTACAAAAGGGGGAAATTATCACTCTGTTATGAATGTAGATGCAAAAATCCTTAATAAAATATTAGTAAATTGTGTGTGTGTTAAAATATAGTGAGTTGATGTGTGCTAGGATGACAAGAAGGAGGTCATTTTAGGCAGAGAAGATCAAGTTCAAAGCTTAATGCATGAAACAAAGAGGAACAAGACAACATAGAGGAAGAGACAGATTTAACAGATGCTTAGGGGGGGCTTGGTGAATCACCAAAGCAGGGTGGTTAGAGATAGGGAAGAGATGGCTCTAAAGATTTTCTGGTCTAGGTAACAGGGAGAATGGTGTTCTCAGAAAAGTGCAGGAGGAAAAAAAACATGTCTTAGAAAAACTCTAATGAATTTCATTTTGACAGATCAAAATCACCCCCAGAAATTCAGAAGATCACCAAGTTCAGTCAATTCTACATATCTCTTATCCACACAGTCTTTCACACTTTGGTCACATCTTCTCTGGAACACAGCTGTCCAATAGATCTACCTGCCTCTCATTTGGTTCCCTTGTAACTTCTCCACACTGCTGCCTAAGTGATCATGGTAGTGATCACTGCAGATGGAATGATTCTGTGTGTGATACAGCTTTATTGGAAACCAAAATAATGAGCAGAAGCTTAATGCATTCAGGAAGGTAGCAGGTCTGACCAGTGAGCTGCTAGGGGCTAACCGCTATTTCTATTTGGACAACTGAAGTGTGCAGTATCAGTTACACATGTTAATTTACTTTTTTCCCTCAGCTTCATTGTAATATAACCGACATAACATTGTGTAAGTTTAAGGTGCATAATGTGATGATTTGGTGCATGTATATATTGTGAGGTGAGAGTAATTTACATTAGTTATTCCCAAATAATACTAGAAATATAAGTGCTAATTGGCACCACTGCCTGAAATGACTTTTGAATTGTTTTTTTGTTTTGGGGGGGGTGACTTTTCTGCCTCAATTTTTGTTTTAGTTTCTTATTTTGAAGTAACTATTAATTCATAGGAAGCTGCAAAGATAGTACAAAGAGGTTTATACCTTTTGCCAAGTTTCTCCCATTGGTTACTTCTTCTGCAACAATATCAAAACTAGGAAATCAACATTAATATAGAATGCGTGTATAGTTCTATGTCATTTGATCACATATGCAGATTCATGCAACCATCCACAATCAAAACATAAACTATCCCACCATTACAAAGATCTCTCTCAAGCTGCCCCTTTATAGTCACACCCACCCCCTTCCCACCCATCATTCCCAACCCCTGAAAAATGCTGGGTTTTTTAAAACTTTGTTATATAGGGAAATGATTGAAGGATGCACAAAATATTATATGTTGTGATACAATAGCTCATGCTTTAACACAGAGCATTCTTTGCAGCTCTCTTTCCTTCACCTACACAACTTGCACTCTCCTCCTCTCAACTAACTCACATCACGTGTTAACTTCTCCCTTTCTTGATATTCCCTTTCTTGATATACATGCTCTATATTCACTGATATCACTGATATTGTCTGTACCACTGATATCACTGATAATTTAATCACCCGTTCCCTTGTGAAATCTTAAATAATGCTATCACAGATCAATATAACTTCTTAAACATGTGTATTTTTTTTTCTCCTTCAGAAGATACTGTTATGTACTGCTTATTGAATCCATCGCCAGTGCCTAGCAAAGATGAAAACAATAAGTATTTGTTAATTTAAAAAATATTTTTTCTAGGTACTACTATATTTTTATAGCCATTTTCTTTAGAAGAGCTTAAAATAGATTACAGATGTTACCCCCCCTCCAAAATCCTGACAGTACTTCTGTGCAGTTCATCAGCATTATTATGCTGGAACCCTAGTACAGTACCTGGTGTAGACATTCAATCAATATTCAGGTGACTGAATTATCCTATGCTCAAAATTAGGGAAATTAGGGGCATTAAAAGAGATTTGTAATCAATACTGAATCACCAACTGTTATTAGAAAAGAGGCAATGGAAGATTAGAAGAGAAAATGGAGCTGGAATGGGAGCAGAAGAGAAGTAAAGAGGTAACATGAGGACAAGTACACTCAACACATTCTGACATGTTGTGTTTTGGGCTGAAGTCTCCATTGTTGAAGCAAAGTCTGATATAATAGATTAATTAGATTATGGAAGAAGGAGGAGGTAATGGGAAGGGCTTGAATCTCCTGAGTAATGTTCCACTAGTAAAGCTGAGCAGCTTCCCTGGCCCCTCACGGCAGGACCCAGGAGTGGAGCTAATAATTCTGCCCACTATTCTCTATCTGCCAGATCACTTCACTATGTAGTAACTGAGATTTAAACATGAAGACAAATAACTACTTACATGAGAGGCTGTAGACCAGGTTAATTGGCAAACAGGTCCAGGAGTAGTAATATAACCGACTGGCTTATAATCCCTTTCCACTTCAAAGAAGAAGACAGTTTGATCTCTACTCTAAGAAAAAGAGAGATACCCAAATGTATATTATTATGAAACATAATTGCATACAGTACAAAGAGCATTTAACAGCTATATTACACCCACTGTATACGTATACCTACAATGATCATATTTCCCCAGGTTATTCTGGGAACATTCTTATTTCAAATATTTGCTTCATTTTCCCCATGAGAACACTTGACAAATCATGTTTTCTTGTATGTGTTTCTGAAAAGATGATCACCATACCTGTATATAAAAAATTCCACAATGCATATGCTCACCTATTTATGCATAAAGAATGTACATGTTTATTCTCTTCATTTAGGCCAATTCTATATAAGAACATACCTAGGTTATAAAACGTTGATTATAAACGTTGATTATACATAAAACATGTTGCATGATTCCCAGTTGAAAATTTCTATTCGTTTAAAATAAGCATTACAACTCAATTTGTAAGAATATTTTTAAATGTCATGCACAGACTATACTGAAAGAATCTGAATACAAAGAAAACAAAATATGGATATATTCTCAGAAAGGAATATAAGCAAATAAGGCATCATTAAGTAGGAGGACTAATAAGGCAGGGTTAACCACGAAAATTCAATAGGAAACACATGGAAATCTACTACTTACCCCTGTGGCTAGAACTTCTCCATCACGATCATAAGCTAAAGCAGTGACAGGAGAAGTATGAGGTTTGAAAACCTGTTTCAAACGAATATCTGCATCTGAAACTCTCTTCCGTCCCACAAAAACTGTGAGCCCTTTTGGATCATAAAGTTCAAGAATTCGAACAACGCCATCTTCAAATCCTGCGGTAATCTGTGCTCCACCGGAGCTTACCTTGGACAAAAAAGAAATGCAAGGTTTCTGAAATTAGTTGATTAAGAAAGCTGTACTACATAACAGATTTCTGTATTTTATTTAGACTTAAATTATTTAACTAAATAATTAACTAAAATAAATGCTAATCAATAATTCCTTATACTACTTTCTGGTAACCTCCATCTCTTCTATGACAGTTCCTTATCACGGCAGACCATGAGACAGGTAAACAATGACAATCCAAGCATTCAATGAGCAAAAGTTGGTGGAGTGTTTGTCTACTATGTGCCGGGCACCCATCACCAGCAACCCAAGTGTGAGCATAAACAGTCTCAACCCCTGTTTTCACAAATTTATGGTCGAGTGGGAGGACAGACATTAATCAACCACACAAATGAATATGGAATTATGATCTGAAATAAGTAAAAGGAAATAAACATTCTCTGAGAGCACATAGCAAAGAAAGTTGACCTAGTCTGCAGCTTAGAGGAGAAGTCTGGGCCAGAGATATAAATCTAGCAATGTCTTAATGTACTAAATCTGCTATCTCAGAAGGCATTCAGGAGAAGGGCAAGAGCCTTGGTATTCTTTAGAGCAGATTGATCATCCCTGAGGCCAGACAATTATGAAACTCTTGGGAATAAGAAAACTATATTCCATTCAATTCCAACTGAATGTTTATGCAAACATTTATTAAGTGTTTAAATGTACCAGTAACTGTAGAGGCACTGGAAGTACAAAGAAGAATAAGATATGGCGTCGCCATGAAGAACAAACAGTCTGGTGGGAAAGAAAGTCAATAAATCAAGTCATCTTAGTACACTGTGATAAGTGCTATAAAAGAGGTATATACACAGTCCTTAAACAAAAACCGCAAAGGAAGAAGTATGCAGCTCTACTTGAAGGTGGGGTCATGGAGGGCTATGCAGAGAAGATGATATCTGACCTGAGCTAAATTGTAAACAATGATGTGCAGTTTTCCAGAAAGGCAAGAGGGTATGAAGAAGGGGCAATTCAAGCATAATATCCATATGATCATTAATTGGATATAAGGCTAAAAAAGAAAACATTCTATGGACATTGCCCAAGCATCTGAAAAAATGATTCAATTACATAGGCTGTATTTTAAAGAATTTAGGTAAGAGTGTAAATAGATTAGGATAAAGAGTGATCCATGTTTGGTAATCTAAATACTCTGTCATTTCTACTTAATCCAGCCTCAATCATTGTTCTGCTTCTATTCCCTGGCCTGAGTTCTCCTTCTGGTCTTGATCCCATCATGAAATTCCCCTCCATTCCAGCCACCTCCACATCTACTTTGGGCCTGGAACATTTTCTCTTTGACTTCAACCCAAAACAATAAGGATAAAATATTCCCCAAATACTCCCATGACATTTAAAAAACTTGGCTGCAAATTTTTTGCCGTGCCTCTCATGGAGAGGTGGGGTTTAAGTCCCTCCCTCCTTGAATCTGGGAGGGGGGTGCTTGTGACTGCTTCACCCAACTGAGTATGGTACAAGTGACATTATGTGACTTCCGAGGCCAGGTCATAAAAGGACAGCAGCTTCTGCCTTATTTGTTGGAACACTAGATCTTGGAGCCCTGAGCTGCCATAAGGAAGTGTGTGACTGCCCTGAGGCCACCATGCTGTGATAATGACCTCTCCATGTGGCACGGGCTTCAGGTAAGCACTGCTGTTGACATCCCAGCTTAGCCTAACCTTCAACCCAGGTGCCAGACCTGTAACAAAGAAGCCTTCAGATGACTCTAGGCCCCAACCATTCAAATCTCCCCAACTGAGGCCCCAGATACTGTGAAGCAGAGATGATCCATCCTAGTTGTCACCTGTCCGAAGTCCAAAACCAGAGACTGTGAGCAAAGTAAGATGATTGTCGTTTTATGTCACTACATTTGGGGTAGTTTATTACACAGCAATAGACAACTAGAACAATGATCTCTCATTTTTTTCCATAGCTCTTATCATTATCTAACATATCCCATAAATTTACTTATTTTGTTTTTTGTCTCTCTGCCTCGTGTCTCCCACTAGAGTGGGAGATTCATGAGGGCAAATATTTTTTTTTTTGTTCATTGCTATGTTCCCAGAATCTAGTAAAAGGACTGGCACGTTGCAGACATGCTGGAAATATATAGAATGAATGAATCAGAGTCAGACAGAGGACAGATACACAAAGTTCTGTCAGGTAATTACTTTTTAACATGGAACTATTTCTAAACTTTAGGTGGCGTAACAATAGATTTTCATTAAAACAGAACCAAAACCACAATAGCAAAGTCATGATATGATTTCTATCACGTTCTGAGTGAACTAAAATTTTTGTTCTTCTCTAAAATCCAGAGTCAGAAAATATCTGTGTTTCTAAGAAATAGCACTAATATACCATATTTACAAATAGATTCTAGTAGAAATTCATTATAACAATAAGCTTACCAGTCGTGGTACCCAAGCAAGGGCAGTACCTCCTTGTTTGAATTTCATCTGAACCAAAGGAGTTTTGCTAGCAAAATCATAGAGTCTAACAGAGCCTACAGAAAGACAGTTTGAAAAGAAACAAGTTATATATATATATATATATATTTATATATAAATATCTTTAATAACTTTAGCTCACTTCACATTTAAGCACTAAACAAGAAACATCATAAAAATTAAATCAACTGATAATCTAATGGCCTTTCTTTAGTTAAAAATTTACATGTATACCCTCAATCAGGTAATTTATAAACATGAATAATACACTATGCCATTTTATATAAGGGACTTGAGCATCTGTGGATTTTGGCATCAGTGGAGTCCTGGAACAAATCCCCACACAGATACCAAGGGATGACTGTAGTAAAGAAACAACTGATGATTGACTGGTGGATCAATTTCACCTTGCACAGTCCACATAGATTCACTGTAAGTCAAGAAGGAAGAAAGGAGTGGAAAGAAAAGGAAGAGCTCGTGGATAACACCAAGATGAATGGTATTTTCACGAGTAACTTATTGATGTGTCTTTATTTTAATCTCTCGCAATAACCATGGTTGCCGTATTTTGGGCCCTTTCCCTTCTCCTGAAACTCACCTCACTTGCATCAAGAAGCTTCCCTTTTGGAAAAATTCTCAAATACTTTAATCAAACACATTAAAAAATGAATTGAAAACAAAACACAAAGGTCCAGGTATGAGTTTCTACTTACAGTCCAAGCCAGTAGTGGCCATGAGATAAGTGAGAGGAGAGACAGCCAGGGCTTCAATGGCTCCAGAATGGAAGGAGAAGAGGCATTCTGGATCTTGGGTCTGATAACAAAAAAAAGATCCTATTAGAGCTCAAAGATAGGTAAAAAGATCCTATTAGAACTCAAAGATAGGTTAACACAGAATTAAGGCCAAGTTTAAAGAAATGCAATTAGAACCCTGTATCATGTGTGACTTTATCTGAACAGAAATAAGAAAAGGCATAGTAAGATAGAAAGGGCTCTGAAGTTTGGAAGTAAGAGAGACAGATGATGCGCCTGATGGCTGTGTGATTCGGCACAAGTCACTTCAAATGCCGGTTTCCATTTCTTCATCAGTAAAATGAGATGATGGCAACTGCCTGCCTACAAAACAGAGTAGTTGTGAGGATTATATGAGATAATATACATTAAAATGCCATATGTTTATGAAAACTGTAAAGCACTGTATAATGTTAGGCATTGCCATTGCCACTTTTCTTGTAAATTCTGTCATGAGATAGATCCTTTTTAATGTAAAGTCATAACGAGAGAAAGAGACAGAGAGTATGAATTCTTTGGATATGTTGAGCAAGTTTTTGATGAGAACAATGATCAAATATGGAAAAAGAGTATCTTTTAAAGAATAACAAAGCTTTTTACTATGAGAATTAGAAAAAAATAAGAAAAATAGGCAACTTACAATATTTGAAAAGCTAAGGTCAAGCTTCCATATGGCTCCATTGGAATCCTAAAAAATTAAATACCTAATAATATTTTGTTCATAGTTTTGGACTTTTATCAAATTAAAGGAATTTTTTTATGATTTAGTTAAAGGACAAAACATACCAGAAACTTACATATATTTTAAAGTGTGATTGAAATTAAACAATAGCAACTTCCATGCATCTTAGAACACAACAACACAATAAATGAAGCAATCATAAAACTTATAGTCAGTTTAACATAATAAAAATGTTAATTTGTTTTCTGTGTATAAAATACAAGTCAATTAAATATCAAAATTCAGGGAACTCTTCATTGTAGTATCAACAGTAGTCTTAATAGTACAATGGATTTACAGTGACAATAAATTATACTACTATTTTAATTTTATGTCCAGATAACTATTTTTTAATGTATTATTTTAAGTCCTTATTGAATTTGTTACAGTATTGCTTCTGTTTTATGTTTGGCTTTTTGGCCACGAGGCATGTGGGATCTTAGCTCCCTAAACAGGGATCAAACCTGCCACCCCTGCATTGGAAGGTGAAGTCTTAACCACTGGACTGCCAGGGAAGTCCCAATGTCCAGATAACTTTAAAGAGCAAAGAGAGAAGAGTGCATCTTACCTGAGACAACCAAAAGTTACTTCCAATTTCATTCATTTTTATCATAGAGAAGAGTCTGACATTCTTGTCTACTTGAAGTTCATTAATGGGCTCTATCTCTAACAATCCAGTCTCATCTATAGTATCAGCAGTGTCTATTGTCTCAAAATCCCATATCTTAAAAAATAAGAAAATACTTTAATCAATCAGCAGTTTCTGAATGCATATATTCTAAGCCAGAAAAGGCCCCATTTTTTTTCAAAAGTCATTTCTTCTTGTTTCAGGAAAATAATGAGTAGGTATAATTAAAACACCAGACAAAATCTAACCCTGGGATTTTGCTCTGAAATGGGAGTAATGAATTATTATAATTTCCTTTGTATTTATGGAGATTAGTGAGAAAATACAGACCTGAATAAGAATTCTAATTTACCCAAAGTAAACTTTATTTCAAGGTTTCTGTCAGGCCTTTCTGCATATATAGCGGCTGCAAGGAATAAATGGTTCAGTCATACAATAAGACATCATGACGAGCCTCGTCTTACATTAGATCCACAGGCTCCTGGAAAGGGGACATAGACCTTCTTGCTTAATGATTCAAGCACTATCTTCATTATAAGCAGAGAAAAACGGATGTAGGCAATGTCTTCATGAGATAATGTTTCTCTTCCTTATCATAGATTTAGACTGTACTATTCAGATAAGGATTGTTGTTCTTGGGATAGGAGACCAGAATAGTACTAGGGAAGGATGAGGGAGCACAGTTTCACTTCCTGTGGTGAAGGGACTAGGAAGGACATCCTCTGTGAAGTGCCAAAGCCCAGCCTGGATGATTCTGTAGCCACATCCTGCTACGGCATCCTAGACTCAACAACTCAGACTTTGGGAGGATTGGTGTTGTCCCACAGAGTAGCCTTGTGGAGGAGAGTCCCAGATCCTAGGGTCAGAGTAACTCCTGGGAGTTGGAGTAGGTTTTTCCTAGAGGGTGAGAGGTAGAGATTTACAACACAGAGGACTGAAGAGATAAGGGCAGACTTTGAAAGGGGAAGCAAATTAGTGATGTCCATGAAGGGATCCTCTGCGAAGTATTTAACTTCTCTTCTCTTGAGGTTTTCCTCCACTTGGTATTTTGATGTATTTGGGGGTGACATATGCCTTGGAAGGATAGTGAATACGTTGTACGACATAATAAAGGACAAAAGATTCTCAGAGCAATGAGTAAAATAGAACAAAATTAAATTTAACATGATTTAAAAAGCCAATGGTAAGAGGACAAACTGTGGAAGACGTCTCTAATATATTGTTTGAGCCATACGTAAGCTCAATAAGTGTCAGAGGAACCATACTATTAAAAAAAAATAATACTTCTTACTTCTGATAATACTTACTTCTGATAACACTACTTCCTAAAGAATGTCCGGAGAATACTCCCTTTTATGAATATTTTCTTATGAAAGGCCCCAGTAGAAATACATACTGTGGGGACCACAAGGCAAATCAGAAGACTGCAGGTTTGCCAGCAACAGCAGGGTACCTACACATGGGTAGGTGGGAGAAGAAGTGTGACAATAGCCAGAAGGACAGAGATGCAGAAGCTATGTCCCAGCTTAGCCCACACTATGGGCAGGACAGTGTCCACAGATGAGGACAAGTGAGTTCACTAGTGTACAGAGCACCAGGAAGGGAGCATCCATAGGCAAACCCTATCAGCTCACCTTTGTATTTCTAATTGGTAAACTCAGTAAAAAAAATAACTAACAAATGTTTGGCCTCTTGTCCCTAGAAAATGACACATTCATACCAGGCATTTTGGAAGGACATCTGGGTCCACTGTTAATATTGTGCTAACATGGATATTCATTTTCCAAAGCTACTATTGATATATCAACAACAGAATCAAAATAACAAAAGGTCCCCTCAGAAAATTTCAGTGCCAAGATGTAAATGAATTTTGACTAGAATTTAAATATTTACCACAAGAGAAGATTTAAAATGGTTGGCCCTAGGAGTAAATGACCACTGATCTCCTTCAACAAGTGACCTTTGTGAGAAATAAAAATCTGATAAAACCCACAGGGTGATCTGCAAGGTTTTGATGTGGGTGCTACTGTCCAAGTGTAAAGAAAACTTACCCTAACACATCCATCTGACCCGATGGTGATGACTTCACCCTCGTCCAGCATTATCTGGTTAATGGGACCCTGGTGACAAGGCTTGCCTGCAGCTCGACTCAGCTCGACTTTGATGTGGCCACCTTCCCAAAGCAGCATGTTGCCCCATTCTGACCCTGAGAGCACCTGGCAGGTGTGCGGAAAGGAAAGAACGTGCATGAAGACAGACAAATGTGTATATATGCTTCAAAGAGCTGGTGAGACTTGTTTCTAAAGACTTTTCTTGGTTATGAAAGTAAAAATTTTTTTTAATTTTTAAAATAAGAAAATACAGCAATGAAAATTCACTACCCCAGAAACAACCACTTGTCACATTTTGACATTTGCTTCTAGCGTTATACATAGTTTTACCTCTTTGTGTATGTTGGTTAATTTTTCAAACATATCTGCAGTAGATTTCTGTGTACATCTCTTAAGGACACAACCCAGGAGTGGAATTACCAGGTCAAAATTTAGAGACATGTTTAAAGTTCTTGATAGATGAAATTATACTTTTTAAGAGTGATAATATCAAATGTTATAAGATGTTTGATAATTGTGAGGCCAGTACTGAACTCAGCAAATTATAGCAGAATATAATTCAATTTCAAATAAGGATGATCATCTAGAACCACATCACATTAATGCACTTAATCCAGCACTTCCCAAAGTATGTACCACCAAACATTAGTTCTTAAGATGTTTAACTAATATAACATAATAAGTACTACGAATTGAGTATTGACTCCATGTCAAGCAGTGCTTGAGCACTTAACATATATTGTTATTTAATCCTAAAAACCATATGAACTAGGTACATTTACCAAGGATAACATGTGCTGTTGTACAGGTTGGGTACTTTATTTTCCCAGAAGAGACAGTTTTTCTCATTTGCACAAAGGGGCCATCTGGGCCAATGGAAGTCCCGACTATTACTATCCCCATTTTATAAAGTAAAAAAACTGAAGCACAGAACAGTTAAGTACGTTGCCCAAAATTACTCAGAGGAGTCAGGGTTCTAAACCATGCACTGTGGCTCAAAACCTCCCATTCCAGCTAACGCTGCCTCAGAAGACATATGCTAGGAAAAACAAAGTCAAACAAGTTTCTTTTCTCTAGGACCCCTTGGAAGCTTTAATACAGAAGTGTTCACTGGGAATCACCATGAGAAATTTCTAGCTGCAAAGGAATTTGACCAGGAAAGTCTATTCATAGAGTTTCTGTGCAAAAGAATGTTGCATGCAATGCCCTTTGGGGAACTCTGATCTAATTCTTGCCTGCCTGCTCGAGGACTCTGCAGCCCCATTTTCCTCTCATCTAGAGGAACTTATGACCTTACTCAGTCTTTTCTACTTCTCCAGTCTACCTATGCTTATCTATTCTACCTATTTTACCTACTAATCCTCAGCCCACTTGTCTTTACTTAGAATTTTTTTCTGTCCAGTAACTAAAGCCACCAAAAGTCACCAAAGCCTATAAGGCATTTCTTTCTGAAACGGCACTCATGTCTAGCTTCCCTCTTCCATTTGTCCTGAGAAGAGTCCAGACTCTCATCATCTCTTCTTACATAAAAGCAGTATTCTCCCTTCTGAGCTCATCTCCTTGACTCCACATTTCCCTTCTAATATGCTTGGCATTTGTGGCCAAACTTATATATAACTTCTTTCATTTGCAACTCTACTCTTCCAGAACCTAATAGCTCTGCCTGGCTGTTCAAGTCTTCATACACTAGGGCCCCACCATTCTTCTCAATCTCATTTCCCACTCCTTCCCAACATGAGTACTCCAATTAATCCTCTAAATATATAATATTTACTCCTAACTCTAAATATTTCCTTTTGTGGCTCTTTCATTTAAAATGGGTTCTTTTCTCCCCTACCTCTACACAAACTCTACTGAACCTTTTTCAGATATATCTCATACCATGTTTTTAATGATCTTTATCTTAGCTTAATTCTTACAGAATTTGAAGCTAGAATGATTTATTATCATCTTATAGGTTTGGATATATAATTTAGCCAGCACCCAAGACTTTTTATTTCCTACCATACACCATGATTTCAAAGAATATTCCACTAAGCAATGACTAGACCATATGGTTCCTCAGAGTAATATTTGTATGTTGGCATTTACTTATAACTGAGATGACCACAAATAATACTATATAACTCGTCCTGATAGGAAGCCTTATACAATATTAATGGAGAACTGATCCTGTAGGCAATGTCTATAAATTTTATAAGAAAAGAAGAAACTAACAGATTAAAATTGCAGTGTTGTAGATGTCACTATACAGTGGCTCAATCTTCCTGAACAATAATTTGGTAATAAAAGCAAAAGCCACAAGACTGTATATAACCTTTGACCCAGTAAGTCCTCTTGGAGGATCATGGCAAAGAAGAGAGAAGGGAAAGATAAACACTATAAACATTGCAACTCCATGACATAGTTAAAAGTGACAAGTAAGTCACTATGTTAATATATGAAAATGCTCACATACTTTATATGTGTATATAATATTTAGTAAAGACAAAATGATATGTACATGTGGATTATGACAATTTCACAGAATTAAAATTGATAATCTGAAAAGGCAAAATTAAATGCTCATTATATTTGCAATTATAGTATCTGTTATTGCCAATATTGGCAGTGCTTTTAGACTGCTTTCATATATGTATATCACTTCATTTCATTTCAATAATTTCATTATTGTAGAATAGTAGCTGTACTCACCTTCCCATCTGGGAGCTCCATGTAACCTTCTATATCATTAGTGGCTGTTTTGCCAAAGCGACCCAATGAACCCTGAAGCTTGAGGCCAGTGAATGTTAGAGCCATTTCCCAGAACCTGCCAACAAATAAGAGCCTGAATGTACCTCAAAGAAATTTTATTTTAATTTTAATATCACCCAAACATTTACATATTTCAGTCACATATTATTTCATTTATCCATTCATTCAATTAAAATGTATTAAGTATCAACTACCTGTCAGGCAAAGTTCTAGGCAACATGAATTCGGCATCGAGCAAAATAGTCCAAAAAGAAAAAATTCCCTGCCTTTGCAGATCTTACATTTTAGAGTTGTGTTGTCCTATGCAATAGCCACACGTTTGACTACTTTAATTTAGACTTAAAGTAATTAACATTAAATAAAATTTAAACATCAGTGTTTCATTCAGACTGACCAGTTTCAAGTATTCAATAGCTACATGTGGCTACTGTCTACTAGATTGGCCAGCACAGAACACTCCCACCCTAGCAGAAAGTTCTACTGCATAGTACCACTTTAGAGGATATAGAAGTTTTCCAAAAGTTCTAATTTACTTGTTGTGTAACTTTGAGTGATTTTCTTGATCACATTGTACTTTCATTCGCTCATGTGTAAAATGAGAATATTATTTGCACCAACCTCATGAAATTGTTGAAAAACTCTTTTAGAACAGTGCCTACCTAGCACACAGTCAATAAACGTTAAGTTACTAACATTTTCTTATTCATAATCTAAACAAATGAATAGTCAGAATGATGAAAACCATGTAGAAAAAAGAATCTGGCCTACCAACTGGATGTAGAATAGATAATGGACAGTATCAACAAGCCAATAATATGAAGCCAAGAGCCTAAATGACCAACACCCTTCTCCAAGGCTGTTGTAGGTCTCCTGATCATATGTTTCCATTTCCTCTGTTTCTTTTATAGCACACCACACATGAAATTGTTCAAGGTCCATCTTTCCCCAAAGACATAGTACATAGAAAATATGCACTCTAGTAAGCAATGGAAAAATTAGAATTTTTTAACCTATAGCCAGCAGAGAGTTAGTTGACAATTCCCCCAAGATTTAAAAATCTGTTCAATTATTGTATATTTCAAAAGGACCAGACTTAAATTGGAATGAAAAGAATTTAAGGTAGATTAAAAAACATCTTTCTCATAAAGAGACACTGGGAATCAAGTTAAGGGCAGCTCGAGAGTAGTGCTAGAAGGTTGTTAAATAAAGGATAAAATCAATTCCATCCTGAACAAAGAACAAAGGGTATAATATAGTGGAAAACACCCAGAGACCTGAGATCAAGAGTAGGCTCTGTTACCATTTAGTATTGAGTGTCCTGCATCAGGAATGGTTCTGTTATCATTCTTATTTTACAAGTGAAGACTGAGTTCAGAGACATCAAGATGACTTATCCATCTCACAGTATCGCTACAACACATTGAACAGTGGATATGAAAGCTCAATATGAACTTGGACACAGCATGCCAATGTTAGTAAGACATTATACAAACTCTCTTAGGAAGTGAAGCCTATAAGAAGGCAGCAAGCAAAATTCAAAAGCCCTTCTTTTATCTGTGCTGTTTTCAGTAATAAAATCTCTATACCCAATTAGAAAAGCTGAACTACAGTTAGTTTTTAAAATAACACATTTAAAAGTTATCCTAATGTTAACAACATCAGCAAAAATGTCTCCAGCTGGTCAATCCTCTTAGAAAAGACCCTAACAATAAACGACTAGCACCTGTATCAGTCACAAAACCTACTTGATGTGGCCGGATCCCGATGTAGTAAGATGCTCGTCATCTTCAGGATTGAAAGTAACCTTGAAAACTTCCTGGGAAAAAGCTTTTGTCCTCAGTAGGGGCTGCTCTTCTTTCCAATTCCAGATTGTCAGTGTGTGGTCAGGGTTGCCACCAACAGAGGCCAGCAAGGTACCATCGCAGTTAAAGTCCACATATGCATAGGCCAGATCAGTCCCATCTGAAAGGATGAAAAGATGAATGCAAGTCTAATGAACGCAGACAGCACTTACTTTTCAAAAGTGTATTATTTAAATTAAAAAAAGGAGAGAGAGAACACCCTTAGTGGTGTGCATTTGTGGAAGAATGCCAAGACTCCCCTAAAGAAACAATTCCAAAATCACTCATCACCCTTGGCTGTAGAATGAACTACATGATATGGGGGGAGGGGGGAGGGTGAAGAAATCTTAATCACACTTTGCATGAGAAAAACACTTTGAGAATACATTCTACTTTATGAAGTGGGGAAGGGTGACACAAAAGCATGTTAGACAGCAGAGAGAAATCAATTTAAAATCTGTCGCTGAAAATTTCACGAAATAAAAATTGATGACTTCAGGTTTCTGGTTATGCATGTGAGGAGCTAAAAAATCACCATTCCATCCTAACAACAAGTAAAAAGCTGAACAGACTGAGAAATCAACAGCTCTTCTTGGATCTATACGAGAAGAAAGGAACCAGGGCAAACCCCTGCCCCCAAGAATGGAGAGACCACCAGGTAAATACAGGGATTTGCAACTCACCAGAGCAGAGGCTTCCAAGCAGAAACAGCCAGAACAGCTCAAGGAACCACTGCCGGGGAAGTAAAACATGAACTCTAACTGATGAATTGCTGGAGGCTCAGTGTGGACAAGTCTGAGAATTAAAAACTCCAGGGGGACCCAGTCATAAGGTGGCCCCAACAATATTATGAGATTTACCTCCAGGAGTTGACCAGATTCCTAAAGTAAAAATATCTAGAAAAATCCCCCCAGGCTTCCAACAGAAGGACAGGAAAAGGAACCATTTTGAAATACCCGAGAGCCCTCTGTTCTTCTTAATAAGGTCTGCACTCAGGGGAAACTAATTAACCAGAGCCTGACTGGCTGGAGTGTTATCAAAGCTTAACTGACCTGGAGAAGGAAATAACCAGCCCAGCCCACTCTAGCCATCCTGTCCTACCTAAGGGGGGAGAAAAATGCTGAGAAACATTTGTGAAGTTCACAGTCTAGAGGCATAGGCTCACCAAAAAACAGACCTAATCCCAGGACTAGAGAATGCTTCCCCTGCCCCACGCCTTACCACCAGGTGACTAAAGTCCTATTTAAGGCAGTTCTTTTTACCCAGTACATCATGTCTGGCTACCCAGGAAAAATTACAAGGCATACCAAAAAGCAAAAAAAGACAGTTTGAAGACACAAAGCATGCAGCACAACCAGACATGGCATAGATGTTGGACTTGTCATATTGGGAATTTAAAACAACTATAATTAATATGCTAAGGGCTCTAACAGATAAACAACATATAAGAGCAGATAGGCAATGTCAGCAGAGAGATGGAAATCCTAAGAAAGAACCAAAAAGAAATGCTAGAGATAAAAAAAAACAAAACACTGTAACAGAAATGAATGCTTTTGATGGGCTCATTACTAGATTGGACACAGCTGAGGAAAGACTCTCTTAGCTACAGGATGTCTCAATAGAATCTGCAAAAACCAAAAAGCAAAGAGAACAAAGACTGATAAAAACAGAACAGAATATCCAAGGGCTGTGGGACAAATACAAAAGGTGTAACGTATGTGTGGTGGGAATACCAGAAGGAGAAGAAAGAGGAACATAAGAAATATTTAAACCAATAATGACTGAGAAATTTCCCAAATTAATGTCAGACACCAAACCACGGATCCAGGAAGCTCAGAGATCACCAACCAGGATAAATGCCCAGAAACACTACAGAAAATGAAAGATAAAGAAAAAAATACTGGGGGGGTGGAAAAAGAGGGGGGACAAACTCTTACCTAAAAAACACCAACCTAGAATTCTGCGCCCTGCAAAATTATCCTTCAAAGGTGACAGATAAAGACTCTCTCAGACCAACAAACACTGAGGGAATTTGTTGCCAGGAGACCTGCCTTGCAAGAAATGTTAAAAGAAGTTCTTTAGAAAGAAGGAAAATAATATGGGTCAGAAACTTGGATCTACATAAAGGAAGAGAATCAAAGGAGTAAATGAAAGTAAAATAAAACTTTCATTTTTCTTATTCTTGATTGATGTAACAGATAACTGTTCAAAATAAAAGCAATAATGTATTTGATTATGTATGCTTATGTCTGTGTGTGTGTATATACATATGCTTTATGTAAGTGAAATAAATGCTTATATATAAGCTTATATGTAACTGAAATGAATGACAGCAACTAAAATGCCCCTTAATAGGTGAACGGATACATAAAATGTAGTACCTCCAGACAATGGAATATTATTCAGCACTAAAAAGAAATGGACTATCAAGCCATTAAAAGACAAGGAGGAAGCTTAAATGCATATTACTAAGTGAAAGAAGCCAATCTGAGAAGGCTACATACTATATAATTCCAACTATATGACATTTTGGAAAAGGCAAAACTATGGAGACAATAAAAGTTCAGTGGTTGCCAAAGAGGGTAGGGTAGTTATGAATAGACAGGGCACAGACGATATTTAGGACAGGCTTTGGGAAAACTCCTATTCAGAATACTGAATGATGTTATAATGATGGATATATGTCATTATACGTTTGTCTAAATGAATACAGAACACCACAAGTGAACCCTAAGGGAAACTATGGACTTTGGGTAATTGTGACTGTTAACATCGACTCATCCTTGGTAAAAAATGTACCATTCTGATGAGTTATGTTGATAATGAGTAGGCTAAGCATGGGTGAGGGGAGAGGGTATGTGGAAATCTCTGAAACTTCCTCTCAATTTTATTGTAAACCTAAAACTGCTCTGAAAAATAAAATCTTTTTTTTAAATTGACTACTGAAATTAATTGTATGGAAAACAGAATTGTAAGATAATTGTGATGGTAATTTTATGTGTCAACTTGGTTGGGCTGTAGTACCCAGTTATTCAAGTAAACACTAATCTAGATGTTGCTGTGAAGATAGTTTGTAGATGTGGTCAACATCTATAATCAGTTAAGATTATCCTTGGTAACCTGGGTGGGCCTCATCCCATCAGTTGAAAGCACTTAAAGCAGAACTAAGGTTTCCCTGAGGAAGCAGAAGTTCTGCCCTTAGATGTAGAATCAATTCCTTTCCAAGAATTTCCAGCCTGCTAGCCTGCCCTACAAACTTCAGATTTGCCAGCCCTCATAATTACATAAGCCAGTTCCTTCAAATAAATCTCTCTTCTATCTCCCACCAGCTGTGTTGCTCTGGAGGACCCTGAGTGATACAATAATGTTACATCTTCAAAATGCTGTTAACCTTAAACGTGAGATATTTTAAAGATTCTATTAGACTCACCTTGAAGTATTCTGTAGGGCCTCAAAGAAGGATATTCATAAATGATAATCTTTGGGAAAACTCCTTTTTCTGCTACTGTGAAGTAAGTTTTTTGGGGGTGAACCTATAAAAGATAAAATCTCACTAAAGCACTGAAAGGGAGATTATCATATAAATCGCTCAGTTAATACAGTATTTAGCATCTGTTACTTTATAATTTGTTTATTAGGATCCACTCTAATAGAAAACTCAAAACTGGGCATCTAATAAATACTTGACTATGGATATAATTTCAACTGAAAACTAGAAGAATACTCATTTTAAGTTTTACTTTCATTAAGAGAGTCATGTCTTAACTCTACAATTTTTTTAATTGCCATCAGAAGAGCTAGAACAGTGGTTCCCAATCTTTAGCAGGCATCAGAATCACAGGCAGGGCTTATTAAAGCACAGATTGCAGGCTTTAACACTAGAGTTTCTGATTCAGTAAATTGGGGCTGGGACCTGATATTTTGCATTTACATTTCTAACAATGTCCCAGGTGATGCTGGTGATGCTGAATCTGGGGACCACTCTTTGAGAACAACTAAGTTAGATGAATTGCTTACCCTGCATTTGGTGTTTTGCTTTATTTTTAATGGAGACCTAGAACAAGCAAGACATTTACTTTACACTCAACACAGAAATTCACCCTGTCTTTTCTGGAAGAGAGCTTATATGCCCCAAACCACATTTCTCATGGCTTTCTCATAGCCTCACAAGAGCATTTCTCATCCACAAATGGATAACTGTTTCAGAAAAACTGAAGTGACGTGGGCAGTGGAGGAAGGTCTCTGGCACTGTCTGGGCACCAGCAGGCCCAGCACACACGGAGAAGAGCCCCACCGACACACAATCGCTCAGGGTCCAGGAGGGTGAGGTTTAGGGTTAGCATTCTTGTTCACACTACACCCCTAACTACTGACCTCAAACCAAATGATCGTGCCACAAAATAGAAAAACGGACATTTCAAAACTATCGTTGGCCACAAAGTGATAGAAAAATAAGCGGGCTAGATGTTGCTCAGTCCTCTGCAGATGCGGGGGACCTCAGGGCTCATGGTACTTTGAGATGGTCCCGACCGACTTCCTCCACAGAGCCTTCATGTCGGGCCCGTGAATATTTGCAACAGCTGGTGCCACCGTAGCATGTACTTGTGTATATATACCTAGATTTTTGGTTTTGCCTCTTTTTTTTTTTTTTTTTTTTTAATTGGCCTTGCACAGGACTTGCGGTTTCTTAATTCCCCGACCAGGGATTGAACCCGCGCCCCCTGCAATGGAAGCGCCGAGCTCTAACCACTGAACCACCAGGGAATTCCCAGAGAGGGGCCTTTTAAAATGAGAACAAGTTGATTTAGTATGCTTTTATGCTGAGGATGCCTAAGGAAGTAAAGGCTGAAGATACAAGAAAGAAAATGACTGATGGAGACAGACACCTGAGGAGGAATGAAGAGACAGACTCGAAATCACACACAGATCTTTTTGTCAACTGCTTGAAACTACTGAATGTACAATTTATGCTTCATTTCCTAATGTTCAACTCTACTTACATTTTATCTGGCACTTAGCTTTAATTATTATGTGAATTATCATTTGTGTTATTCATCTCAGTATTTTTGCAGAATAGCAACATACCATTTAATGTGAAAAACCTGCACGACTATGGGAAAGTCACTCAACCTCTATTAGCCCCAGTTTCCTTATCTGCAAAATGAGATGATAATATTATTAATATACTATTATAATATTGCATGGAGCTAATGTCAGTGAACGTAGTGGTTGTAATCGCGAATTGAAAATGCCTTAGAGGGCTTCCCTGGTGGCGCAGTGGTTGGGAGTCCGCCTGCCGATGCAGGGGACAC